>NW_017670322.1:235312-303142 GCF_001879085.1 Nicotiana attenuata
GAGGTAGAAGCTCAACTGCGAGTGCCACTGAACCTACTATCTTTTGCTCAAATAATATAGGGGCGGAGGTAGAAGCTCAACTGCGAGTGCCACTGAACCTACTATCTTTTGCTCAAATAATATAGGGGCAGAGGTAGAAGCTCAACTTCGAGTGCCACTGAACCTACTATCTTTTGCTCAAATAATATATTTGTGTTAATATATATATTCGTTAAATATGTAGACAAATTAGATTTAAAATTCAATTATTTGTACTTGAAATTGTCGTTAATATTAGTCTCGCCTCTGCTAGTGATCAAATTGATGTTGATAGCAGTATTTTAAAAGGCGTTTTCGATCGAGCCCCGGGGCGAGGCGCACCAAAAATGCCCTGAGGCAATGATGTGGGGCAAAAGTCTCAAGAGGCTATACGCCCAGGCATTCGGGGCATAAGCCGGGCGTTTGAGGCACATTTTTATAGTGAGGCATAAGCCCCAGAGATTTTTTCAAATTAAAACAAAATTTGTTGAATACGTCCTTCATATAATACCCAAATTCTCAAAAGTCAGCTTGTAATTAATCAAAAGTTTTAAAAAGGAACTGAAACGTATTAAATTTAAAAGTCACGACCTTTGTTACTGATTGAAGCCCTAATTTATGGTATTTTCCAATTCTTTATCTTGTCCGTTAGTCTGTTAATATCTCCCAAAAGCATCAAATATATTTTATTTTTTTTACAAATACAAAGAGAACTCTATTATCCTTCATAGCAGCAAGTTCAAAGTTCAAATTGCAGGTTAGTCATCCTTTTTGTTCTTTCATGTAGAAAACTTTATTCTTTTCGACTCAAGTCACTTGTGCTTGTAGTAGTGTATAATATATTGTTTTAACTAGTTTTTTGTAGGGATGAAGCACATCTATATATATGTGTGTGTGTGTATATATATATATATATATATATATATATATATATATATATATATATATATATATATATATATATATATATATATTTTCACATATTTATAGTTTTTTCAGTAATTATGCAATTTTACATGTTTATAAATATTTACTACAATTATGTTATTTTATAAAATATTAAAAATTAAATACTCATAAGGCTTACGCCATGTACCTCAGGAACGCTGCAGTGAGGCATATGTAAAATATCTCGTTTTATGCCCACGCCTTTTAAAACACTGGTCGATAGTGATGATTTATTTTCCCTGCTCTTTTGGATGGTGTCATCAAACAGTCATTTGTTGCTTAATTTTCTTTCTTTCTTTCAAAGATGTATTACAAAATATATTTACTGGAACAATTGAATTCACGAACTATATGATTATGTAATAACGAACTTTTTTTTTTCTTCGGTATATGATCTATCATTTTAAAGGTACTTGGGCAAGACAAAAAGGCTCCACTTAGCTCAGAATCAGTATCATCAGGAAAAACAAACATTACCATAGGTGAAGCCCTTGAAGCCACTGCTCTCACCGCCGGAAACAGGCCGGTGGATTACAGCGACGCGGCAGCGATACAGGCGGCAGAAGTGAGAGCCACCGGACGTACCAACATTATCCCTGGTGGAGTTGCTGCTGCAGCTCAATCAGCAGCTACTCGCAATGCTCGACTTACCAAAGAGGAAGAGAAAACAAAACTGGCCGAAATCCTCGCGGTAAGAATTCTTTAAACTGTCAAATCCTATATTCCATAGTCGTTTTCACCATATGAAAATTATGGTGTGGATTCGTTCCATTCATTACCGCCCTCGGGCCCAGATCCGGACATTCTTTATCTGGAGTTCCACTGTCCGGTCTGGAGCATGCGCAATTATGGACCGGGGGTAATTCCACCCCCTTCAATTTGTCCGGGGACATTCCGCCCCCTTCTCCTGGGGCCCACATCGACCAAGGGCCTAACTCCGATATCATGTTAAAATAAGCCTCGGACCTAACTCACACCCTAAAAACTAGCTCTAAGGGAGGATTGCCCAAGCCTTATAAGGAGACCAGAGATCTCATCCCGGTCCAATGTGAGATTCATCCCATTCATCAAATTGTTTTTACCTGTGAGTAGTCAATACGTTATATAAACTGGTAATATAAAGAACTTTTCACTTGTTGTAACAAGTAAACTGCCTTTTTTCAGGTTACTAATCTGCTGATTTTTATTTGGCAGGACGCGAGTTCAAAATTACCAGCGGATAAGCCGGTGACACGAAAAGATGCAGAGGGAGTGATAGGTGCTGAACTGAGGAATGATCCAAACCTGTGCACCCGTCCGGGTGGTGTGGCTGCTTCTATTGCTGCCGCTGCAAGGCTCAACCAAAGTCACACCACAACCAGCACCAATAATCAAAACAGCAACAATCTCAAACAAAAACTAAACTAGAACGACCGAGTACACTACTGTAATATCTAATCCTGCAATTTTCTTCTCCATTTTGACATTTTCTCCGGTGTCTTCTTCCCGTCTTTAAATCTTTCTGTTCTTTTATTTTTTTCTCTTTTAAAAGTATAACCCCATTTGATATTTTCTCCTGCCTTTATGGTCAAGGAACTGTTACAAGCCCAAATTGAGGCTTAGCTAATAGAATTGTAATTTTGTAGTGAATAATACTTGGAGAATCTGTCAAGTCAGTTTCTTTTCATTTCCCTCTGTGCAAGGGTTGAAGAGTATTTGAAGTTCTCTTTTTTTGAAGAGCATGTACTTTTTTGCTTCTGACTCTTGTGCATGTCCAGGGAGTTAGCGATGTTTTACACTGTACAGAAGTAATTATCTAGTTCCAAACAGTTTGCTGGAAAGCTTTCACTTTCCCTTACAATCTGAAAAGTGTTTCATTTGTTATCAAAGTAGCAACTCTTTCTTTCTTTCTTTTTTCCGTGACAAGTGTTGTGCAACACTTGCAAGAAATTATTTGTGTCCCTGCTTTAATCTGTTACATAGTTCCAATAAGCGATGTTGCAAATTTCTGTTCTGTTAAACAATTTGTATTAAGATGGTGGGTGTTTAAAAACTAAGTTAAATACCCGCAAAAGATAGTTTGAGGGGAAAATGTAACTAAAAGCAAAAACAAGAGGTTAAAAGGAGTAGTAATTGTCATGTAAATTACAAAGACGACAAGCAAAGCTTGGACTGATGAAGTCCAGCCTCAGGAATAGCCTCAGCTGGTTGCCAGCCCAAGAGCTACTGCTGAGCCCGTAGAGACTGGAGCCACGCCTGGAAGGGCGAACCAAGGAACTCAGAACAAACCACTGTATAGCACAAGAGAGGTTGATAGCCGTACACGAAGAAATAGTTGTTCTTTATACCTTTCACATGGTAAGAATATTTGTATTTGTGAACAATAGTTCACCTACTTAGGAGGAAACACTTAGTTGTATTTTCTATTTAACCTCAAGTTACAACATATAACTTCCTTCAATTCCCTATCACTTGGTCCAAAGAAGCATAAAGTTACTCAAAAGTCATGTTCTCCACCTCTTCTCGAATTGAATCAAACAGCACGGTGGAGAGATAACGCTCCCCAAAACTAGGGAAGATAACCTGCATAGAGAATGACAATACAATGCTTAGCTGCAAGCACCTCTGTATGATGCTTCCATGCTTCTACTGGCACATATCATATACGGGAATTTGAAGTCAGATCAAGTTAGTATCACCGGTTGGCCTCTGTTTTGCAAACTAGGATGTGGATTCCAAAAATTCCATCATATATAAGAAGAGCCTGAATAATGCTTAAGCAGAGATTTGTATGACAGTAAAAAATTAATACTTACCCACTCTTATCTAGTAAATATTTACTGCAATCAAGTATCTAAGCATACAATATGACTTCCTATCATTTCTTTATCATCTTCTTTGCGTTAAAATTTTCTGCTTCTTTCTTCTATAAGAGGTGTCTATTTCAATTCTCAAGCATTCTAATTCACCTAAAATAGATTTTTCCTTGTGTTTGCTATAGATCATACTCCTATCCAACAGGTAATAGTTACACTCTTTTTATTAATTAACGGTAGCGGAACAATTACTAGAAAATTCCAGCATTAACCTTCATGCCAAGTACTATGTTGTATATGGAATGAACCAGAGGGAGTACAAAGTAAAATACTCCTGCTTAGAGTAGAACAGTCCATGAATGACTAACTGTATAGGAAAGAGGGGGGAAAAGGAAAAGAAAAGAAAACAGAACCAACTAATAAACATTCATCCGATTAAATGAATAATTAGACAGTGACAAGTTTCAAGGAAACACAGAAAGAGTGCTATCAGCTTAATGAAATAGATCCAACTTACTGCAATGAGTTTCCCAGCATTTTCTGGTTTTTTTGCTACTTTTACCGCTGCAGCAGCTGCAGCCCCCGAGGATATTCCTACCTGAAAATATGCCAGGAGGAAAATGAAGCATAGTTGTGATCGTATCAGAATGCACATCGCAAATAAAACGGAAGACAATGTGTGGACTTAGAAGGATCTGTATGGACTGGTGAACTTACCAGCAAACCTTCTTTCAATGCAAGAAACTTTGTCATTTCAATAGCTTCATCACTAGATACCTGAATACAAATAAAAGCAGTAGCTGTCATCATACCAGGAACTATAGCAAGTAACCCCGGTGGAAGCCAAACGAATTTACTTTGGCGGGATGCTTTGTGACCAGATGCCCTTTTTTTTAGGATATTTTTCAGAGATAGAGCTAGCTGGAAACTTTTTACATTGAAAATTCGCGAAATACTTTATCCTACATATATTTCTGGCCTATGTCCCATACTTTATATCTATGCTTATGTGAGTCGCAAATGCATTAGTTTTAGTTCAACCAAATTGATATTGTCAGTCGGATCATAGCAGATTCATCATCTGATTACAGAGTTATCTGTAAGATACATAGGCTTGATAGAATAATCTTGTACACATTGAGCAGAAATTTAAATGTTTATAAAATCTGATTGCTATTTATATGGTTTACCGCCTTACTTGAAGAACTTCATCCAGGATGCTGAGATCAAGAACGGCTGGGACAAAACCAGCACCAATTCCTTGGATTTTATGTGGCCCTTTAACGATAACACATCACATCAGTCTATGACAAATAATAATTCACAGAAGTAGAGATGAAAACAGACTGCAATGCAAAACGGTTTATTCAATGAGGGTATAGAACTAAACTAATGACTTTCTATATTTAGCTGGATATTCTGGAAGACACAGAAAGAAGGAAACTTTTCATAGCAGAAAAGTTTGGATGAAAATATGCAGTATTTGGTCTTTAACAAAATAGCTTTATTAAGCAGAGGAATAGTCCAATTAGTGCCAGAATACTGTGCATGCCGGAGATACCTAGATAAATGACCCAAACAAAAGGGTCATCATCAAAGTGGGAGTTAGAGAGTGGGGTACTAACCTAGTTTGTTTTCAGGAGACAAAAATGGAAGTTTTGTCGGATGTGATTGTGAGGAGTGTTTGGGGAGGTAGTTGGGTAAAATATGACTGGGTTCCAGCAGTGGGAAGTGTCGGGGGCATTCTTCTAATGTGGGATGATAGAAGCTTGGAGGTAAAGGAGATTAAGAAGGGAGTTTTTTCTTTAGCAGCACTTGTCAAAGATAGAGTGAGTGGGGTAGAGTGGGGATTTGGGGGAGTGTACGGACCGGTAGGAGAAGGGTCCAAGGTATTTTTCGGGGAGGAACTGGCTAATGTGATGGGGGAATGGGATATTCCATGGGTTCTAGGGGGAGACTTTAACACTATTAGATTCCCGAAGGAGAGATTAGGGTGTAGTCTGATTTCGAGGGCCATGGAGGAGTTTTCTGACTTCATCAATGATCACTTTCTCATTGATCTTCTTCTGTCAGGAGAAAGGTTTACTTGGGCCAGGGATGTCTAGACTTGATAGATTTCTGATATCACTCTCCTGGGATGAGCTGGTGCCGAATGTGTTGCAGATTCCTTTACCTAGGCTGGCTTCGGATCATTTGCCTATCTTGCTAGATGGATGCAGAGGGAGGGGGGTGCGTGCTCCCTTCCGATTCGAGAACATGTGGTTGAAAGTGCCAGGATTTGGTAACAAGGTGAAAGAATGGTGGACAAGCTACGGGGTATCAGGGATACTAAAATTCCGTCTTTCGAAGAAACTTAAATTGCTCAAGGGAGATATTATTAGGTGGAATAAGGAGGTTTTTGGGTTAAAATGAGGGAGCTTATGCATGAATGGGGGGAATTAGGGAGAGGGGAAGGGGCGAAAGGAGTTGGATGAATCTGAGAAAGCGATACTGGGGGAGGTTAAGAGGGAAATAGTCGAGTTAGCAATAGCTCAGGAGACTAGTTGGCGGCAAAAATCAAGGGCGCTATGGTAAAGGAGGGGGATTCGAATACCAAGTTTTTTCACAGGGCGGCGGTTACAAATCGAAGGAGAAACTTCATAGAGTCCTTAGTTGTGGATGGGGTGAGGATTGAGGGAGAGGAGGCGGTAAAAGGGGCGATAGTGGGGTTTTATGAGAACTTATACAAAGAGGAAGTTAGTTGGAGGCCGACTTTGGGGGGATAGAGTTCAACCACATAGGGGAGGGAGACAGTGAGTGGCTAGAAAGGGCTTTCGAGGAGGAGGTGCACGAGGCTGTGTCGAGTTGTGCTGGTGATAAGGCCCTCGGGCCTGATGGTTTCTCCTTGGCCTTCTTCCAGCTCTGTTGGGACACCATCAAGGGAGAGTTGATGGAAGCTATTGAATACTTCCATGTGAATGGTGTTTTCGAGAGAAGTATCAATGCTTCTTTTATTACTAATGTGCCTAAGAAAGAAGGTGCATCTTGTATCAGAGACTACAGGCCTATTAGTCTCGTGGGGAGCATTTACAAGATTATTTCTAAAGTGCTTTCCAACAGACTCAAGATGGTTCTTGACGTGTCTGGTTTGTCCTCCCAGAATGCGTTTGTGGAAGGTAGGCAGATCCTAGATGCTGCTTTGGTGGCAAATGAACTTGTAGACTCTAGAAGGAAAAATAGAGTACCCGGCTTACTATGCAAGTTAGACCTTGAGAAGGCTTTCGACCATGTCAATTGGGAGTTCTTGGATTTCATTATGATGCGGATGGGGTTTGGGGCAAGATGGAGGGGATGGATCAAGTTCTGCATTTCCTCAGTCAGATTCTCTGTCCTGGTTAATGGTAGCTCGTGTGGTTTCTTTGGCAGCTTCAGGGGTCTCAGGCAAGGTGACCCCCTATCCCCCATGCTATTATTCTAGTGATGGATGCTCTGAGTAAAATGATGGATCGTGCGGCGGGTGGCGGCTTCTTGAGAGGATTCTCAGCTCCGATCGGGGTGCTCAGTGCCCGAAGAGTCTCTCATTTGCTCTTTGCGGATGACACCCTGGTTTCCTGTGATGCCGATATGGATCAGTTGACCTACCTGAAGCAGGTCCTGCAGTGGTTACAGATAGTATCAGGACTCAAAATCAACCTCGGCAAGTGTGAGATTTTCCCGGTAGGTGAGGTTTCTAACATTGATGCTTTGTCTTATGTTCTCAAATGTAAGGTGGGCTCCCTTCCCACTACTTACCTGGGTCCCCATTGGGCGCTTCACATAAGGATACTACGGTTTGGAATCCAGTGATCGAAAAGGTTGAAAAAAGATTAGCAGGCTGGCAGAAACGGTACTTGTCAAAAAGCGGTAAGAAAGTGCTTATTAAAAGCATTTTATCGAGTATGCCCACCTATTATTTGTCCCTGCTGCAAGCTCCTGTGAGCATCATAGAAAAACTGGAGCAGCTTTAAAGGAATTTTCTTTGGGATGCGGCGGATGGAACTAGAAAGTTTCATCTAGTGAATTGGCAGACAGTCACTTCCCCAAGAAGTGTGGTGGACTTGGAGTAAAAGATCTTAGGGTATTCAACAGAGCTTTGTTGGGGAAGTGGCGTGGAGATTCGGGGTAGAAGAGCATGCTCTATGGAGGGAGGTCATAGTAGAAAAGTACGATTCCATGGAAGGGGGTTGGAGGACCAAGGTAATCACATCACCTTTCGGGTGTGGCATGTGGAGGAGCATCATGAAGAATTGGGAAGCCTTCAGTGGCAAATTCACTTACAGGGTGGGAGATGGAAGGAGAATCAACTTTTGGAATCATAGGTGGTGTGGAGAAGATACTTTGAAGGTCTCCTTCCCCACGTCTTCAGAGTTTCAAACCAGAAGGAATTGATGGTCCAACAGATTCGTAAGAGCATGAAGGGGGGTAGTATGGGACCTCTCATTTAGAAGGAACATGCAAGATTGGGAGATTACGGAGCTTCAAGATTTGTTGACACTACTATATGGGCAAGACAGGCCCCAGCCATCTTGTGATTCTTGGAGATGGGGTTTGCGTGGCGATGGTTTGTTCACCGTAAAGTCCTTTTACCATAGTATGTTGGTGAGAGAGGAGGCCACTTTTCCATACTCCTCGATCTGGATTCCTAAGGCGCCCAAGAAGGTGTGCTTTTTTGCATGGCTAGCGGCGAGGGGAGTGATTTTGACTGCTGAAAATCTGCGAAAGAGAGGAATTACACTTGTTAGTTGGTGCTACATGCGTAAAAGCTCAGGGGAAGAAGTTGATCATCTTTTGTTGCATTGCCCTGTGTCCTCGGCTTTGTGGAGGGCAATCCTGAATCTTTTTGGTGTTAAATGGGTGATGCCAAGCACTGTAAAGGAAATGTTATATAGCTGGACCGGTTTTCCGTAGAAGAAGAAAGCAAAAGGCGTTGAAGTTCGCCCCGTTAGCTCTCATGTGGATAGTTTGGGGGGGAGAGAAATAGGAGAGCTTTTGAGGGGATTGAGTCTCCTTTTTCACATCTTAAGAACAGTCTTTTATCTTTGATTGCTTTTTGGTGCACTCATATAGCCCCTACTTGTATAGAAGATTGGGCATCTTTTGTAGAGAATCATGTTCTGGTGTAAATTCTCTACTTTTTGGTATACTTCCTGTATACGGGAGTTCTCTCCCTTTTGATTAATACAATTTACCTTATCAAAAAAATAAATATAAGAGGGTAGTGCAAATATTCAAACGACGTGAATGAGGTAGCGTTTGGTGTAAAAATTATACTTAAGTAAAATAGTACAAATATGATATAAGGTACTGCTTTATCAGGAGATAGTGAGATATGCTAGTGTTTCGTGTTCACGGAAAGATGCATCTTTAAGAAAGAACAAAGAGATTTTGTGCTCAATTCCTCAACTAGTATCTGCAATTATGAAAATTATAGCACATCTACGATCAATTTGATGCGACAACTCGAATGGGCAAGACAATTGACTGACCTTTTTGTCCTCCATTTAGAACTGCATTTTCGGCTGGTTCTATACCATATACCTGGTTTGCACGCAAGACAAAGGAAGGAAAGAAAATGAGAAATCAAGACAAAAAGGAAAAAGAACATTACCACTTTTCTTCCCTCTTTTGTCAACCCTCTTGATACCACTTTTGTTTTCCATCACTCCACTCACAAACAACCTAACCTTTATTTCTGGATTCTTCTCCTTAAGGAACCTTCCAGCTCCCGTCACTGTGCCTCCAGTTCCAATCCCGGCAATAAAAATATCAACTTTCCCTCCTGTGCCTTTCCATATTTCTGGTCCAGTTGTTTCATAATGGATCTACACATGGATGCTTGATAAGCATGATGTTTCTATAACAAATGAACAAGTTCTCTGTAAAGGAGATACCTTTGGATTGGCAGGATTCTCAAACTGACGAAAGAAATGACAGTTTGGCGTCCTATCTAGTATTTCTTCAGCCTTCTGAAGCACACCATCAATACCTTTGGCTGGATCTGTGATGTATAACTCAGAACCCAAAGCCTTAAGAACAATCCTTCTCTCGAGACTGTATGATGCTGGCATTACTGTCACGAGTTTGTAGCCACGAGCTGCGGCAATAAATGCAAGACCAATGCCGGTATTACCACTGGTTACCTCAAGGAGGACTGTCTTCAGCCGCCATTATTTCAACATTTGAAAAAACAAGGAAATCATTTAAGTTCAGCCTTTCAGGCAAATAATCTTTAAAAGCACAGGGAATCAAAAGTAAAAGTTTCCATCTCTCTTAAGACAGGAATTTGAATAACCTGGTACTAAGAGAAATGGGCATACATGAAAAATTACGTTGAGCCTATTTTAATCATCACATCAGTTTTTGTGAAGAAGTATTTGGGAATCATATAACAACTCTTCAAGCTGTACTATTTCCTCCTAATAGGTATTCTCACACGAATTTCACCAACCTTTCCAGGAGTAATCAGGCCCTTATCTTCTGCATCTTTGATCATACTGTATGCCATCCTACATATCAGTAACTGAGGTGAAAATTTCTGTAGATTTTTCAAATTAAGATAAGAACAATGTACACACTAGAAACAGGAAGAAAGATAAGTTCCTAAGAAGAAACTGGATCAGGCGGTTGAAAGATAACCTGTCTTTGACACTTGAGCACGGTTCCATTGACTCCAACTTGGCTGCAATTTGGGCAACACAACCTTCCACGATTTTGTTGAGATATACCATAGGGGTGTTTCCAATAAGCTACATCGCGGAGACAAAAAAATGAGATGATTTGATGCTTAAAAAAAGATGTAAAGAGTACCAAGAAAAATCTCAGAAAGGGAACTACTTCTGTGACATCCTTCGCAATATCACTCTTCTCTTCCATATTTTCTAGCTGACTTGCTGCAACAAGAAAACAAGAGCTATCTAAGGAAAGAGCTACACATAGTTAAGAATAGGAAGCCAGAACTTATTACTTTGACACTCTCAAGGAAGTGAAACCACAACATGTGATGAGCCAGGTAAGGAATGTGCTAGATATAGAAACCATACAAGAGAAAACCTATTTGATCGTGGAAGTGAAACCACAAGGTCATCAACTTTACAAGTTATACCAAAGTAGGAATAGAGTGCAGAAGTTAGAAGAATATGATGATATTAGCCAACATAAATGAATAAGCTGATCAGGCATCTTAAAGAGGAGAATAAGAAGGAAAAAGAAATAGAAGAAATGAATCAATTGAAATAGGTTGTAATCAGCAAAACAAACCCAGCTAGATATGTTTCCCACACAGATTTTATTAGTCTCTCAAGATAGAGGAAAATGAAGGGTGGGTGTAAGGAACTACTAAGCTTTACCAATAAACAAGTACACGATTATCTGGAACTACAAATTGAAGAAATCTCTCAAAGGCAAGTAAAGACACTTCATTATTTAAATCTATCTTGTGCAATGCAACAGAGCCCGAAAATCAATACACTGCAAAAACCAAGTTCAACCTACATCTAAATAAAAGAAGTGGAAATCTAAACAGGGGATACCTAGGGGAAAACTGTTCGTAAAAATGGGGATTGCGAAAGGTATAACAGGCGAACAAACGAAATACAGCAGGCAACCCCAAGCAAAAAGTGGAGCAAAACTATAGCTCCAGTATTTGTTCAAAGAACTCATTTCCTCAAATGAGAACCAACTCATAGGAGAGGCCATTCGTTTAAGAACAACATCAGAAGGGACTGACACTGATGCTTGCATCAAGGAAGGTAGGCCTACATCACACCCCTTGGGGTTCTGCCCTTCCCTGGACTCTGCGTGAATGCGGGATGCTTCATGCACCAAGCTACCATCAGAAGGGACTGATGCAGATGACAAGTAACTTTGACAATAGACGAGAAATCGCAAATGTTTACTCGAAATGAAATGCCATGAATTAACTTCTGTGGAGATCAAATGATATATCAGAGTAGAATACAACCCATTACAACGAAGGACATAGGTTGTTCTGTTAATTGAGATGAAAACCATAAACTCCTCAAGACTGATAACAACAAATGAATATTATGAACAAAACGTGATACTGAATGTCAGATAACATAAAATTTACATCAAGTGCAACTAAGGTAGCATGAAATTGAGGAGGAACCCCAGATATTTTCCACAAGTAATAGCATAAGATTAAGATAAATTACATTAGCCGCTGAAAACTGCCAAAAATGAAAACCCCAAAGTAATTTATAGTTATAAAAAAAACATCAAGAAAATAACTTGGAATGGAACTGAATTAGCAGACACCCACTTACATAAACGAATCAAGCAGGGCTTTTTCTGAAGAATTCAACTAGTTAAGCAGAAATTTCGAAAGTTAAGAAATAATTCAAGAACCCAATTTGGTTCTTTAATTTTGTGGTTATAGGGAGAAAAAACATTACCTTGTGGATGCTTTGAAGTTAGTTAGCTTCCTTATCTTGTGATTCTGCAAAAACGCATAAGAACAAAAGACAAAAATGGGTGTATTAATACATTATTATGTGATGCGCAAGTTGTCCAAAATATACTCATATATTATAGTGGAGAGGTCTCAGTATATAGTTTATTCAATTTTCAATTGAATGAGTCCTCTTTGACTAACAACATATCATAAATTAAAATGGCGGGTAACAAACAACAAACTTTGTGTTAGAATACTATCCACTTGGTTAAAAAAAATAAAATAGAATTAGACTTTTCGAACATTTAATCCTTAGGTATCATTTTATATGATACCTTTACCATTTGGGAGTAAAACAATTTTTCTTTTCACTAAGATTATGTCATCTAAAATGAATTATAGTTTGTAAGCAATTTAGAAGAGGTTCAGATTAGAACGAGCATATGAAATAAATATATAGAAAAATATGCAGCAAACGCAAGCAATTACGTATTATGCATGAGCAATTATATATTGATGTGGTAACTTTTTCTTTAATGCAAGAGTACTTTATTCAGAGTAATCCCAAGTCCTCTTTGACTAATCATCATATTATACTAAATCATATTATTATACTAGTATTATACAAACTTCTATTTTCAAAGTTGAATTACGATAATATCTTTCAAAATCTGAGTTACAATTTTATCCTTAAAAAAACTCCAGTTAAATAATATTCAAATTAAATTAGAAGTTAGCCGCTTATGTTGTAGTAATTTAATGCTTCATCAAATCAATTCAATGGATTCAATTAGGTTTAAGCCATTCATATTCTCCTTCCCATAAACGTTCTCCTTTAATTACTTCATCATAATTACCGAGGAAAATATTTCTCCCTCTTCTCCATTTTTCTTGAATTCTTAATTAATTTCCAGGAGCTTTAATGATACAGATTTGGATAGTCACAGGGTAGAATTAAAAAAGGATATATGATAAGCAACGTATGGAGAATTTGTTGAGTTTCACTCTTTTATTTTGTTTGTTTCATCTTCCGTGGTAACCTCTTTCTTTTTACATTCTTTATTTATAGCAATGTAAATTACCTTAGTTAATTTTGATTGTTTCTATCTTGCATATTCAACATTAGTAATTTCTTTTCATATTCTTCGCCACACATTATATAAGTGCACAATAAGGTATTTTTGTACCATTATCCTTTTTGTATTCTTTCTACAAGAAATTTCTTTTTTTTTTTTTTTTCCAAAAGAGCATCTTTATTCACCAATATCTGCTAGGTATATATGTTTCAATTATTTTATGGCGCAAATATTGACTTCTTTTCGGTCCTTTTTGGATCATACATCATAGTTAGCAACCTATTATTCTTGATTATGCGATTCTTGAAAAATTCTAAAGTTAAACATGACACTAATGTGAAAAATCCTCTAGAAAGTCTGGAGCATGATAAGTTAATATGGAGAATTTCTAGGATTGTATAAGACCTTTATTTATTTATTTTATTTTTTATTGAATTTTATGTCATGTTATATTCAAATAGCTTATGATGCAATTGTAGACTTCGCGTAAGTCCTTTTCTAATTAACCGTTGTCAATGTTTGTTGCGAATTATTTAGTATTAATATTGTCAAGGCAAAATTCTGCTGCACTGTAGACTTCGTTAAGTACTTTTGGATCATAGCTAATTAACCACTATAGTACTTAGTGCAGAATATGTTTGTTGCAGATTAATTGGTATTGTCACGGTAAAATTATTGTTACGTTCCATACAGCCGTAGATTGGTTACTCCAAATAGAAAACACATCAAATGTTTTGTTTGTCCTAATTCCTATGCCTTATTATTTAGTATGAGTGTTAAGTTTATTTCTGCATTAAAACTTAATTTTGATGTTAACGATAATTGTGTATGTGCTGTTTAAGTATTCTTTATAGATACATCCTTCTTGTGAGACAATATGTTATAATAGATAATACAATCCATTTTTTTCTTTCTTTTTTATTGTAGTGCTAGTATTATTTGCTTGTTTGATTTTGATTTTGGTGACTTTGTAGCATGTCAAATTTGTAAGTTTAATTTTCTTAGTTATTTAACTTCGATTATTTATTTCTTTCACCTTCAACAACTATAATATTTTTGCATTATAGCTTTTTTTGATATTCTTCATTATACTCTATAAACGTGCCCAATAAAGTATCTATGGTTACAAATTTGAGCATGTACAAAATATTTGTGGTTTCTACTTTTATGTTGTTGTTATATATTTTATTCATAAATTTTATCACCTTATATATTTTCTTTAATATGAAATTCTTTTACTAGGAAACTCATGAGATAATATTTAAATTCTCATCGAAAAATTAATTTGTGTGAATCATTCTTGATCTATAGAAATGTTAAATTTTCCATGAGGTGTGACTAATCAAAATATCACATCAACATTTGATATGCGTGTGTGGTCTTGCACATAGAAAAGTCAAGTATTCTACGCAGGCTTGATTTACCGGAATTTTTGCTTCAACGCGTGTTAAAATTATTGATACTATTATATTTATGCAATTCAACTAATATCCTTCTATCAAATTCATAGATGAAAGGCTCATAAATTTGAATCAGACAAAGGGTACATGTACGTGCAATGATGATTTATAAGTAAAGAGTCAAATTTATTAATTTCAACAATTATTATCTATTTCTCTCACAATTAATCATCTTGGCGGGTTCAGTTCTAGCCGCAATATATTTGATGATAATCATGATTTTTGTCTGAAAAATTTGACCGGTGTGCTACGCACGTTGAGACAAACTTTGTGGTGGAGATTTGGAGATGCGACCTGTTGAAGGCTATGTGAAGAAGGTGGATCAAGTTTATTTTGTTAGAAAATTCGGGCCAAGGGGGAGAATTGTTAGATGTTTGTCCAGATTTTCTTACCATAATTGATTTCCTATCTCATGAAGGAAAGGACAACATATTTACCATAATTGGATTTTTCTTTTCCTAGAAGGCAAATATAATTCTTCCATATTTGGCTAGTCCCTTTTCTTGTAGGAAAATGTTTGGTGTTCTATAAATTGAAGATCCATCCTTCTCATTCAGTAGCATCCACAATGTAGCCATATGGGGTTTGAGAGTCGTGTTTAGGGGGAGAACTTTACGGGACAAGTGTTAGCGTGTCACTTGTGTTTGCCTCTTCGTGAGGTTGTTTTCTCGTTATTTTGTACTCTCTTTATGTATAGTGGGTTGCTCATCTCCGCCGTGGATGTAGGTCAGTTGACCGAACCACTTTATATGTTTGTGTCTCTTTTGGTATATTTCTCTTTTGTTGTCTGATTTACCGTTGTTGAAGGTTTGCTTTACTAGCTTCCGCGTGACACCTGATTTTTTCGGTCCTAACACTTGTACACCATAAAATTGACATTGATTTTCTAGCCATCCTAAGGAAGACATATGTCGATCGAATTTCTCTACAGCTGCTATAAAATTCTACTTTCATTCGACAACAACTTCTTGACATGTACGCGACTGTAAAAAAGAGGAGGCTACAATTCTAAAACATAAGGCACAAAGTTTAAGACGGGTAGCACTTGCAACCATAGCCTACGTTCCTCATATTCATGTCTAAAGTATGTATTGTTGAAGCATAGTAGGCTCACCATAAAATAGTTTTGAGCTTACATTTCTTCTTCAAAATTTGTGGAACTCTTTGCACGCTTATTCTATGAATATCCATTTCGCTTTAAAATATTTATGCTAATTAGCATGGGATACACGTTTCCAAAAACTAGGAAAATATAAAATGGCGGAGAGGAAACTACAAACAAATCAATAAACAGTATGGTGATTCTAATAAGAGGATAAATTTTCCCTTTTTTTATTTACTTAAGTGGTAAAATTGTTAACTCTTGAATCTACATGTATATTACTCTGGCGTTTCTAATTGATCTTAGTTTGGTTTTCGCAACATTCAAAAGGAAAAAAAGATTGAGGACTTAGATATGGAACACCTAATTTGCAAAACATTTAGTGGTTGAAATTTAGATGTTTATGTATTTGGTAGAGAATTGAACTTCTAACTCAGTTACAATATAATCTTTAATTGTAATATTTTTTTTGAGCATTAAAGATACTTATATATTATAAATTAGATATTGTTCATCATATTACAACCCATAGTCCTGGCTGAGTGATGGATACTAGTAGCCTCATATACCATATTCTGGTTTCCTAATGACCTAAGCATATTACATAAGGAAGTGGAAATTTTCTTAAGCATAGACTATCCGCACTCTTATCTTTCTTCAAAAGCTCTTGTACGCAAAATGGCGGTTCTGCTAACATCCTGGTCCTTCTTTTATTATAGTTACTTGCTTTAATCTTTTTTTGCTTCCTTAGCTAGGGCGTCTGCGACAGCATTCCCTTCTCTAAAGTTATGCTGAAGTTGGAGGCCCTTCTCCTGGTGCATTAATGACCTGCAAGAGAGAATTAGGTTAGTCAGGACTGCATGGCCATCTTTTATTACGTTGATTATCTCTGTTGAGTCCGTTTCCACTTCAAGAGGATATAGATTGTATTTTTTGGCCAGTAGAAGTCCTTCCAAGAGCGCATGTAGTTCTGTATGGAGTGGGAATAGAGTATAGATTTTCTTTTGGAATTCTAGTATCCATTTTCCCATGCTATTTCTGAAGACACCCCCTATTCCACCTTCAGGATTCGTCCATGCACCATCTATATTAAGTTTATACCATCCATTTTGTGGGGCCTACCATTTTACAGGAATTATCATAGTGTCTTGGATAAAGGGGTAGTTGTTGTTATAGAAATGGTATTCGATAACATGGTTGTATATGGATTTGAGACAAGGCTTCCTGTTGAGGTTGTTAATGTTATTGTGATTACGATTGGTCCAGATACCCCAGATTAGAAAGGGAACGAGTTGTTGCCATTCTAAACGGGGAGTTTTGTTTGAAGGTGATAAGTTAATAGTGGTAATGAGCCAGTATTGGCTGTGAGTTATCTGGTGAATGGAGATACCAAGTGTTAGCCAAAGAGAATGAACTAAGGGACATTTGATTAAAATGTGCTCTATAGATTCCTCATCCGTTTTGCAGGTAGGGCAATCTTTATTAATATTGATCCCTATGTGGTATAGATATTTCCTGCATGGAAGGCTGTTATGAAGACATTGCCAGAGAAGGTATTTTATTTTATTAGGGCATTTGAGTTTCCAAATCCACATGAACTCGTATTGATGGCTTGAGTGGGGTTTGATGATATTGAGGCAAGATTTGCTGGTGTATTGGCCACTAGAGTTTCTGTTCCATATGGGGGTGTCTTTGTAATTGTGGAGTGGCATAGGAATTTTGAGGATATTATTTATTATAGTGGAGGGTAGTTGGATGGAGAGTTTGGAGAGGTCCCATTGCCCGATGGTAATAATATCTCTTATTTTTAAGAAAGGATCATTTTGATTTAGAGGTCCTTCAACAGTTTCCCTTAAGGGGAGGACATTGGGAATCCAATTGGTTGACCAAAGGTTAAGGGTTGAATTTTTGCATGGTTGCCAAGTGATGCCTTTAGAGCATATAGACCAACCCTTTAAGATACTCTTCCAAATGAAGGAGGTTGTGTATGGAGTTTTACTCCTACTGTATTTTTGAATAATAATTTTGCACCAAAGGGCTGTGGGATTTGAAATAATTCTCCAAGCAAGATTACTAAGGGCAAGAAGGTTTTTGGTGGTGGCATCTTCGAGAGCAAGTCCTCCTTCTTCTTTGCTTTTAGTCACCGTATTCCAATTTACATAATGGACTTTTTTATGATCGTTCGTGGTGACCCAGATGAAATTTCGTTGGATGCGGTCAATTAGTTTGAGTGTTTTAGTGGGGAGAAGAGTATATTACATTACATGACTCGGGATGGTATTGAGAGTGGAAGATGCAAGAGTGGTACGTCCTGCTATATTTAGAAAGTTGGTTTTCCAAGAAGATAGTTTTTTGTGCATATTATCAATAATGAATTGGTAGTCATTCGGTTTTGGACTGTTTTGAAGGATAGGAAAACCGAGGTATTTCCCAAAGGATTTGCTTACAGTAAGATTGAAATCTTTTGCAAACTCTTTTGTTATGGGGATGAGACAATTGTTGGAGAAGATTATTTTAGATTTGGAGTAATTGATGTTTTGGCCAGATAATGAGCAAAAGAAGGAGATACTTCTCTTAATGGTAGTGCAACATTTTTTGTTGACTTTGGCCATGAGTGTGAGGTCATCTGCAAAGAATAAATGAGAGATACCCTGATTGTTAGGGTTTAGATAGATTGGATCCCAATTGTGTGTATCAACTTGGTGACAGATAAGCTTTGAGAACATTTTCATACACAGGATAAATAAGTAAGGGGAGAGGGGGCACCCTTGCCTGATACCTCTACTTGGACTAAAAAAGGGTGTGACTGATCCATTGACTAGGACTGCAATTTTGCTTGTAGTTACACAATGGATGATTAATGAAGATATAGTTGGAGGGAATTTGAAGAATTTAAGCATTCTATAGATGAATAACCATTCTAGGCGATCAAATGCTTTTTCTAAGTCTAGCTTGAGCATCATGCTATATTTCTTACCTTTACTTCTTTTGAATTGGTTCATTATTTTTTGAATTATAATAGCATTGTCACAAGTCCTCCTTCCTTTGATAAAACTTGATTGAAAAGGACTGATTAGATCATTAAGAAAATGCTTTAATCTATTGGCAATAATTTTGGTAATAATTTTGTAGATAGTGTTGCATAAACCAATAGGCCTAAAGTTTTTTAGATTATTGGCATTATGAAATTTAGGAATTAGACAGATATAAGTGTTATTAGTATCCTTTGGGAGAGTGTTGGCACGAAAAACCTGTAGACAAAGTTGTATGACTGAGGGACCAACAGTTTTCCAGTATTTGTGGTAGAAAAAAGGGTGGATACCATCTGGCCCCGGAGATTTGAAAGGCTTGAAGGAAAAAAAAAATGGCATTTGTTATCTCATGGGGCATAAGAGGGTTATCAAGGGAATCTAAGTTAACATTACTAAAGGTAGTTGCACTAGAAGTAATATTCAGCCAATTGGTACGAAGATGAGAGGTAGTGAATGCCTTGAGAAAGAAGTCATAGGTGTGGTTGATGATTTCCAAAGGATCATTTATCCAATTTCCCTCCTCATTTTTAAAGTAGGTTATTTTGTTTCTCCTTTTTTTATTGGTTGCCATAATGTGGAAAAATTTAGTATTAGCATCACCGTCCTGGACCCAAGAGATTCTAGCTCTTAATTTCCAATAGTCTCCTCAATTCTTAGGTAATTATTATACTCCGCTTGAAGAGATTTTTCAAGGTTTTCAATGGCTTTCGTTTTATATATTAACCTTATTCTTACAGTATTTATTCCAGATTAATCATCATCATTTTTGCTTAGAAAATATCTTAATTAATTTGATCTTTTCCATACTTTTTCTTGATGGAAAAACTAAATAGGAAATCGTACAAACTTTCTGCCGAAAGAGTTTGACTTTCTTTCACATGATGTGATAAAATCACTAAAATTTCAACGAATACTAAATATGGAACCCGTAATTTCATTAATGCAAGGAATTTTGTTGTAGGAACCTTAAAATCTGAATTCTTCAGAGTTTTTTCTACACCATCAAGACAATATATATGACATGCAACAACAGGTAATTAATTGTCTATAGTGCTATTTTGACTACCTACAAAACAAATCAAATAACCTTTTATAGCCAATGAAAACACTTGATACTATAAATATAATTTACACAGTCTGTATAGGGCCGGGCATAATTTGGTAAATACCGAATTATCGTACCGAAATCGAAAATTTTGTATTTGGTACACGGTATTTTGGTATTTGGTATGGTATTTTGGTTTAAGTTTTTAAAAAGATTGGTATTAGGTATGATATTTGGTATTTTAAGATAAAATACCGACATAACGACACCGTACAGAAATATATATTATATTACACAAAACATATATTATCAATTGTAACATAAATATAAAAAATCTAAAATTTTACTTTCCTTTATTCTCAAAGTTCATCATTTAACTCTAAACAAGTAACAAGACATTTCTAATGATCAAATATTCTTTTATGTACAATTTTCTCTATTTGGGTCGATATTTGCTAGTTTTGGACAAAATTTTTGTGAACAAACATATTCAGTTTTGTGTTTTTGAGTACTTTAATTAAGAATATTAGAGTGTATGACTATATGAACAAGTTAGTATTCAAACCGAATAAACCGAAGTTATCGAACCGAATAAACCGAAACCGAAAGGAGAAAAATCGAACAATACCGAATTTAATTAGGTGCGGTATTGGTATAGGATTTTAAGAAACCGAATACCGAAAATACCGAACCGAAATACTAAATACCGTACCGTACCGACCGACGAACACCCCTAAGTCAGTATATGCAAGTTATTTATTTACAAATCACTATTCTAACTAAAAAATTAGTTGAGGGCAAGTATAGGTTGGTAGCTCAGAAGTTTAGTTGGTATATAGGTTATGTGTATATATAAGTCTTGTACACTCATATTCAAGAACCATTAAATAAAATAATATTTCCAAGTTATACTCTTAGAATGAGTTCTCCTCTTGAGTCAAAATCCTTCTTTTTCATACTGTTTTTGTTATTTAACTACATGCACTTGATAAATGGCTTTACCCTTAGCCCCAAATTTACTGTTGTAATTCGCAATAACCTCCCAAATAACTCTGAGAAATTGAGTTATCGAATTCAGTCTGGAGAAAATGACTTTGGCCTTCGTACTCTTAATGTGAATGGGGAATTTAGTTTCAGATTTAAATGGAATTATTTTGGTACTACTGAGTTCTATTGTCACTTTTATTGGGGTTCAAAGTATCAAATTTTTGATGTATTTAATAATACTTCTCCATGTGCACATAATTATAAAAATGGTCTGTGTTTGTGGGTTGTAAAAGACAGTGGTTTCTATTTAGCTGCTGATAATCCAAATCCATCTCCTGAGGATTTGCATAAAACAGCTGACTGGAAATCTAACATGTTTAACTAAAAATATTATTATTTGAATGAGAATTTTAACTATCTGGATATGCTGAGTATTTATTTTTGCATTTTGATTTCTGTTACATTAATTGAAGGATTTGCGTTTCCTGTTAGATAATTACAATTATGATGGATGAAATAAATCTCAAGGGCCTATTTTCCATGGCTAATCCTCCATTTGGTGATCTTGATAATTGGTCATCCTCCAAGTTTTGTTAAAATTAACAGATCCTGTTAAGTCAAGTATTTAAAACCAATTTTTGAAATGTAAAGTTTAAGTGTCTATGCCAAAAATGCAAATAATAAAATCATAAAAACCCCGAAAACATAGTCTATAAACTGCAACTTTTCCTTGAAACAAAGTTCAAACCAACTACAAAATTTTCCTTTTCAATTCAAACAAACACACGCCAGAAAATGGCTTTCCATTTCACTTCATTTTTGTTGACAAATAGACCTCCCTCATCCTTAAGGAAGTCAAACCTAGAAATGCCTTTCACCAAACAAGAGATAATATTGGAGAAGAATGCTAATCTCGTTTAACATAAGAAACAGAAGAGTAATGACAACAGCATAGGGGGGTCTGTTAGAGAAATCAATGGACTAAATCAAATACTCGGTTTATTAACTTGATCAAGGAGCCCAGAGTGAGAATTTGCGCTCCACATAATAATCAGAGAAGGATACAGAATAACGAGCATATTCGTGCAAGATAAGTATATAATTGTTATGTCAATAGAGCACGACTAGAAACTGAAAGATTTAGAATACTCTCATGTGAAAAGCTATCAACGTTTTGGATCCATCAAATAGGTTCACTTGGTAAACAACTAATCTATCCACGGGTGACTATCTCAAACTCAGTTAGTTTCTCATTTTGCGTACATCTTTTCTAAATCCTTGGTAGTGCTTCTTTGTTTTTGTACATGTAACTCATGCACCTCCTTGGTGCTTTTCGTTTAATATACAATAGTCTTTACAGATTAAAAGAATCTACGCGCAAGGGTTAAAATGACTGAAATTAAAGTGAAGATGTTGGAGGAATACATCAAGGCCTAGCACCTAATTGATCCAAATTGGCCAGTACTGCAGTACATCATCAAAGAAAACCAATGCAAAAATGAAATGGGAAACAAATGTAGCTTACGGACAGTGTCAAGGAAGAGCCGCATTACAGACACGATAGAATTCTCATTTCTCAATACTTCCTATTAGTGTGGGAGTCTTACTGAGCACTAAGTCATATGAGAAGGAAGAGATGGTAAAAGATAGTTTCTCTCTGGACAGTGGTGGAGCTCTAAACAAACACACATCTTAACCAGAAACAAGAAGGAAACTGAATATGGTAGAGAAACAAAAAATAGCACAAAGATTTTAGATGTAACAGTAGAGATAGAATAAAATACATTTTCTTCATAGCATACCTTAATACTCTGTCAATTTCGGTGTCTAAGTAAGACGCAATACTATACCTTTGATCACAAATTATGTGTCAATGTGCATTATGATAAATTATCAAGGGATAATGCACCATCTAACAGTCAACATAACAAGATCGCTAATTGCCAAAGAAAATATTGTGAAATCCAAAAGTGACGATACAACAACAGAAATCAATGATAAATAGCAAACAAAAGGAGAAAGAATAGTTTTCATTGCTCACTATAAATTAAGAATGTTGTTTAAAAAGAGACGGTGCATTGGATTAGCACATTCGAGACACATTTTACCTATTAATGCTCCATTGTTCAAATACCTAAGTTTGCTTCAGCATCCTTGATCAACACGAGCAAGAGAAATCATACTCGAGAAAGCGATACACGAGTCACTCTTGTATAAATGGGCATGTAACATGTTATAGTCAGTACTCATGATCCACTGGATTAAACCTTGCTTGAGCTTGATTCATATTATGAAAAAACACCATTGAACTAACCCTTAGCTTGTTTAGAAATTATGCCAAGCTAGAATAAGTAAATTATGAACTCGACCGGACTGACTTACACCTCTACAGCTCTACTTGACTGTTATCAAAGATTCCTCTCCGATGTTAAAATGAAAAATTCCATTCTAAACGATGTACAATTCTTATACATGTATAAATACACACACACATATACTAACTTCAAAATTTTCTCATATTAACTTATTGAAGAAAATAACCAGACAAGAAGAACACAAAGCCCAACAACAGTCCACCATATATAAGCAATGCCTTTTGACCAGAGGTAAGAGTATTACCACCTAACCCATACTGCTGATTCTGAGCAAACCCAGCAATCTCCACACTCTTGTTATCAAAGAAACTCTTCGCAGCACCGCAAGTCGGACACCTCCAGTCCGCCGGCAGCTGATCAAACGGCAAACCTGGAGGAATGGGATAAGAAGGATCCCCAGCAGCCTCATTATACTTGAACCCACATGACCTACACTCATAAATCCCAGTATTCAACACAGCAAACTTCTCCTCAAGCCTCCTCTTGTCAAATTTCTCCCCTTCCTCCTCCTCCCGCTGCTCGGGTTCTGAAGTGGGTTGTTCTGAGATGGGCTTGTCTTCTTTGGAGACATCAATGGACTTTGGAAGTGAGCTGAGTGATTGGATTTTAATTGGGTTTCTGTAAAAGGAGGAAAGTGAGTGAGATTTGAGGTGAAGAGGTGGGAATGTGAGGTGGGGTTTGGGTTTTGGAGAGGATGGTTGCGTGAGTGAATTAGGTGTGAATGTGAAGGAAGCTCTTGTGGTTGCTGAAGCCATTTCTTCTTTTCTTCTTGAGTTCTATATTGGGATGAATCAATGGTTATGTTTTGGTAAAGGTTTCAGTGAATCAGTAGTCTTGTTGTTTGCTGTGTGGGGAGGAACATGTGGATATAGAGGAACCAACAGGGATCCATGAAAGAGCATATGCCCTTTCAAATTTTGGGAATTGGATAAGGTATAAATATAAACTGATTCTAAATATTTTCTTTATTTTCTCAACTTATATTTTCTTTTTGATTTCTTCCCATTTTTAACATGTATCCAAGATAAAATAAGGCCGGATTAAATTTTTTTTTTTTTTTTGATTTCTCACTCAGCATCTGATACTCGCATTGGCCCCGGATAAAATCCGGATCGAGAAGTTCCACATTGAAGATAAAGCGCTGCCTAACAAAAGCGACTCCATATACGGAGTTGAAATCCGAGATCTCTGGTTAAGGATGAAGGATTACTTACTCCTCCATTACAACCCTGGTTAGTAGGCCGAATTTAAGTTATATCACTTGTAACAATTATTATTAGCTTGTGAACTAAGTATACTTATTTTAGAGATTCACTAATACAATTTAGTAATGGTTCGATTTTAAAAGGGTATTTGGCTAATCTCATATGCTGGTCATATTCAATGTTTAAAATTTATATCATAACTCATTGGTTCTATCTAGTACTTTCATTTCAAAGAAAGTTTTTGAGTTTGTATACGTGTCTACTTAGCTGTGATCGTACTCAGAACTTTAACTATGTTATATTAGCTTCTAGTGACCACATATGATAATATAAAAAAAGAAGGTTATAATTTAAAAAAATAGATTTGTTTCTGATCAAGCTGGCCCCGCCAAATTTCTAAAATTTGCTTATATTGTCGTATAATTTTACATGTAAATAAAGAAAATATAAGGTGAAAACTCAATTTTCTTCGTATTTATAAGTGGAAATGTGGTTTCATATTGAGATTTTTGAGTTTTAGAGTATTATAAAAGTTTTTTGGATAAAATTAAGCCCCATGTACCTAATTTTTGGGAGTATTTGTACTTTGTAAAGCTATTTGTGAGTAGGGGTGTTCATAAAAACCTGAAAAATCGAACCAAACCGAAAACCAAACCAAACCGATCAAAAAAATCGATACTTTTTGGTTTTGTTTGGTTTTGGTTTTGGTTTTGAATTTTCAAAACCTATCAAATTTGGTTTGGTTTTGGTTTTAATCAAAAAAAACCCGAAAAACAACCGAACCAAACCGATTATAGGAGTAGCAATTTCAAATTCATTATTACACCTATATATATATATGTATATTTTTATACAAAGTTTCAAAAATTTAATGGTAAATGTTAATAGTTTGCACTTTTAGTATAGTGCTTTACCTTTACATTCTAGTTTGATTGGTAGTTTTCTTTTGTTAAATGTAAGAATCCATTTCGTGTTAAAAATAATATATTTTTAATTGAGTCCTTAAATTATTCATCACTATTTGATTCAATTATCATCAATATATCTTGGTAAATAATAGATTTCTCAAAGGGCAATTGACTTGATAGTGTTACGTTGAAAATGTGGTCTCCGGAATATGTGTTTGGTAGTGTATGTCTTATATTTAAGAAAAAACCGACAAATAACCGAAAAAACCGAAAAACCGACCGAATCGAAAAAAAACCAACTTAATTGATTTGGTTCTAATATTTGAAAAAATGACTTACTTGATTTGATTTCTTTTTAGAAAAAAACCGATCCAAACCGAACCACGAACACCTCTATTTGTGAGGAAAAATTTACTAAAGGCGCAGACGTGTGCACCACATCACTCCGATCTAGTCAACCATTTCAACCCCAATCCGAGTCGTAGACGAAACAACCTCAAAATTACCAAACCCCCTACATTTCCCCCCTACCCCTGCTCGTGACTCCCTTTACTTTCAGCCTAACCACTGCCGCACCGCACCCTTCTTTACCACTTGTTTTTAACCTTAGCTCACTGAACCCCCCAACCCCACCCCCCTCAACCCTCACTCCCCCATGGCTTCTCTAGATCACCACCAGCATCAACCAGTCTACAACGACGACAACCTCGACGATGACGTCGACGTTGATGGTGATGACGACTCCACTTCCTCCCCTTCCCTCGCCGGCGAGGTTACCATAGCCGTCTCCGGCGTTGGCGTCTCCACCAGTGATTCTCTTGCCCTTTACCCCGATCTTAAAAGACGTCGTCTCGATGATTTCACTATTCCCGTTATTCTGCCAGAGAAGAAGCCGTCGGCGACTTTCGACGACTCTCAACGGAAGCTGTTTCAACGTCTGTGGACTGACGAGGACGAGATTGAGCTGTTACAAGGGTTCCTCGACTACACGACTCAGCGCGGCTTGAACAATTCGTCGACGCCGCAGCACCATTATGACACAACGGCGTTTTACGACCAGATCAAGAGCAAATTCCAGCTGGATTTCAACAAAAACCAGCTGGTCGAGAAGCTCCGGCGGTTGAAGAAGAAGTACAGGACTGTGATGAGCAAGATGGGATCGGGTAAGGAGTTCGTCTTCAAGAGCGCTCACGATCACGCCACTTTCGAGATCTCTCGCAAGATCTGGACTAATGTAGGCTCCGCTGTCCGCGGAGGCGCCAACGGCGTTTCTGGCGCTGTCGTTCTCTATGCCCCGCCGGAAGACGGTGGATTGGATGATGACGATGCTCACGTTAACCCTAACCCTTATGCAAATGATCTCATTGATCATAGCCCTAAGTTTAACCTTAACTCTAACCCTAACGGAATTGACATTAAAACTCCGAGATCACGAAAGCGATCTCCAGCTGCATCTACAGAAGCAGTTAAAGTTGAGCAACAGCCTTATCAGCCATCCGGTGGGGGCAGCACCACTGTGCCATTGGCAGCCGCGCCCGTGGCTGAGGTTGCAGCCACAGCCACAGCCACAGCCACAGCCGCAGTGGCTGCTTCGATACCTAGCTTGATTGAGGAAACAGTGAGGAATTGTGTATCACCAATTTTCAAGGAGTTGTTGAACAGTGTGGCGAATTTGAATGGGTCTAGCAGAGGGTTTGGATTTGGAGGAATGGGGATCAGTCCGATCCCATTAGGGTTCGGGGGAGGTGCAATGAGCATGGAAATGATGGGGGACGAGAAATGGAGGAAGCAACAGATGTTAGAGTTGGAAGTGTATTCCAAGAGATTAGAGCTGGTTCAAGATCAGATCAAAGCACAATTGGAGGAGCTGAGATCAATGGGAAGTTAGTTGTTGATGACAATAATAAAAAAGGTTGCTTTTTATGTATACATTTCTCAAATAATTCTAGCTTTGATAGTTTTATCAGATTGTTGATGATATAATGGCTGATAGTTGTAGCATTGGATACACTGTGAAGCCGCTCATTAGGTATTTGAACTTTTTTGGGGTTGTTGAATAATGAGTTCTAATTGTTTACAGCCCTGTTATATGCTCTGTTTGTTTGAAGACTGTTGCAACAATAGATGCTGTCTATTTTGTATATAGAAATGAATTGATAGAAGCCTATTGTTCAGTTAATGTCAGTTCTTGATGTCTTCGTTTGAGAACTTTTAAGTTCAGCTGTGACGAGGGACCAGTGTAGCTAGTAGCCGATTCAATTCTGCAGAATTTATTGCCATGATTGCCATAATGTTACTCTGGAGCAGACGAAGCTCGTTATTCCAACAAGAATCTCAAAGAAAGACTGCAATTAAAATACAAGTAGTGCGTGTTACATCTACGCTATGATGAATCTCCTACGGAAAACTATCTTGCGGCCATTCAAGACACCAATAAGTGAATGTTCTTTTGAGTAAAGCATTAGTTATGGCGAATTTCCAATTGGACCGCTCCAAGATAAATGAGATGGGTAAAAATTCATTCACTTAGTGTTGACATAAAATCATATCAACATACCATGTTAAGTGATCCAGTGAATTTAAGGCGCGCATTATTAAGTAATCATAGTTAAGTGAAGTTTTTATGTTCATAAATACAAAGCATGCATTATTGGTTTGGTGTAAATAGTTATTTATGGTTTGAAGGAACATATTTAAATCAGTATTGCGTGTTGTCAAAGGCTTATTTAAGGCGCGTTTAATCCTTGAAGCTCAGAAAAGCTCAAGGAGGACGCTTCGCCTCACTTAAGTTGCGCTTCAGTGTAGGCAAGGCACCAAAACATGCCCCTTATTGTCCACGAGTTCTATATTGAATGGAGCAAAGCTAGACTACAAATATAATCTACAAATAGGTGTATTAGTTGTGAAGGCAAAAAGTATGAATGAATTTGTTAGTTTATCTTAAACTACATACATATTGTTATTTTTTTCTTGCATTGCGCCTTTTTTTATAACTAAAAAGCCCACACTTAAATTGCGCTTAAAGTCCCAATTGAACTAGAGCACTTTTTAGAACTTTTTGCTTTTGACAACACTGATTTAAACATTTATTCCCGATGCTTGAACAATTATGGAGTGGAATCATTGTATTATTGGTTGTCATCTCTGTTCCCACTTCAAAATTAGTACTTAAATCGTTATAGGCTTTACACTACCCAGAAGAGCCTCTGCCCATGTGAACTCCATCATATCAAGACTAATTCAGTTTAATGAGATAGCACCAGCACAGAAATCTAGTTACACCAGTCGACACCAAGACCCCCACATCCATCGAAGAATCAGCCCTCAAGAATTGTTATTAACCAAAAGAAAAGGGAAAAAGAAAGAGGCTTGTCGAGCTGACTGGTATCCACATGTTAAGTTCAACAGATACATACAATTTGAGAAAATGAGTGTCTTAGAAATATTATTCAGAGAAAGCATAATTAGTTTATCAACATCAGGATCAGTAATGAAATCAGATGACTGTAGTTTTCTTCCCTTACAATTTACGTCTTCTCTCAATAGATGGTAAATTTTTCTTTGGTCTTCTCGAATACTTGTTCAGCTATAAGGGCCCCCTTACCATCAGCTTTCTTGATCTCTAACTGAGCCTTCTGATAAAATCCAGTGCCTCTAAGGGCATCCGCAATGAAATCGTCAAATCCAATAGCAATTGCAGCTTCAGCTTTGGCTCCATATACCAACCTCTGTGCAAAGGACACAGGTAGAAGCATCAGCATTGTGATAATGAAAAGGAGGAGCCTGTTCAGTTCAAAAGAATAATAAAATGGAAAAGAGTCAAAAGGCACAAGCATACACACCTTGATACGTGATAGATGGATAGCACCAAAGCACATCGGACAGGGTTCACAAGAAGCATATATCTCACAATCTGAGAGCTCAAATCGATTGAGCTTTTTACATGCCTGAAGATTTGTCAAAAGTGATGAGATCAGATGCGAGAAAAATACTTGACAGAAATTTGTAGTTCCATAAAACAGCAAAACAAAGGAGAATTATGTATGTATCACATGACAAGTGACGCTTGACCATCCCTTATTTGTCTAGTAATCCATTTTCATATAGACCATGACATCACAAAGCTGCTTCATAGTTCAGACAGGTATCTCATAACTAGTCAACTATCTTAATTTTAACCTCATTAATTTCTTGTTAATTCATCAGAGAGATCTGATGCATCAAAATGCATCTTATTTTTCAAACTATGAATCTCCAAACATATAAGCTGAAACTTCTTCACATCATCCCACTGCTCACTAAATGGAGATGTCAGTTGACATATGATCAGTTCTAACTGAACACCAACAATTCATAAAGGAACTCAAAAGACATGTCAACTCCATAACATTGGATTGTGAAAACACATTGTAAACATTTTTGGCTGGAGAGCAACCAAATACAACAGAAGCTAAAGCAAATAACTTTAGCACTCGCACCAAAGGCCACCACCAGTGAAATTTGGGGTTTATAGTAATCCTATCACTGGAATTGTATTCATTTTCTCTACCAACTACCCTTTTTCACGAGCTGCCATTTTAAACCTGCATATCCAACCTAAGAAACAGCAGCGCAGAATAATTGGTGGCCATGATCTTTGCCAGCTGTAAAGCCACAAAGTGTTGACATCGCTCAATCCCTCCACATCCTACTATGCTTGACGTGCTATAATAGGATGGTGAATAGTAAGATGGGGAATCCTCACTATGGGTACACTCACCACCCTCCAACCCAAAAATAGAAAAAGAAAGTCTGGATAACTGAGAAGGGTTCGGTAAGTTGACAGCATAGAGATAGTCCAATTATGATGAATCCTCGTGGCAATGAATTCATTCTTATGCCCGATAGAGCAGAATGATTTTTTAATATAGTCGACCCCAACTTTTTTTGGTATTGATAGGTAGTTGATTGATTGAATTTCTTAATATCTTTGATAGCTGGGAAATCCAAAGTAGCCATACACTTTGGCCACATCATGCTACGATATTGCTGCTCCCCCTTGCAACATCCTAGTGTGCATGTGTTAAGTGTCACACTTTGAGGAGGCAAGGGGTCCCAGCAATCTCAAATGGATATTTGGATGGCTATGCAGCCGTAACCTGCAAAACTTAAAGCCTAACAACAGTTATTGATGAAGCAATTGCTCTTTCAGTTGCAATTTTTGACCTCCAGTAATGTACTTCGCCGAAGTAGCATTACAAGGTCCGTGGGCCTTTCTACCAAGGGTTAAGGTGTGGTTTCTCTGAACCAACATCCAGTTCAAATATATATCCCCACTGTGCATTGATCATTTCTCCAACTATATAAGTAGAACTTGGTCTATTGCTTCTTCTTTTTTGGAATTCTCATATTTTCTAATAATAGTCCAACATATGCAGTAGAAACTACAAGATAATCAGTTCTAAGTTGAAAAGAATCTATCTTTCTAAACCAAAGTCAAGACATAAAGTCTCAGTTTTTAAAAGGGATAATAAAGCAGTACCAGCTAGAATTTAGCCCCACAATGCACCTTATAGATCATTAAGAGGATTGTACCAAGGACAATGTTAGACAAAAGGATCGGTGGAGCATAATCCCAGCTTGCATATGGTGAATTTTCTGGAGGAAAGAAATGCAAGATGGTTTGGAAATAGATGCAACTCAATCAAGAGGACAACAATGAATTGTATATTGTTATTTCATTTCTGGGGTAATGAAACTATAGGTGCAACTCAATCAAGAGGACAAAAATGAATTGTATATTGTTATTTCATTTCTGGTGTAATGAAACTATGTAAATGAAGCAGGGTCTATACTAGACCTCATAGAATCCTTGTAAAAGGAATCCTTGTGAGAAGAATAAGGATGATTTTTGCTCTTTTTGAGCCTGTAAATATGGCTACCAACAGTTTTTGGTGCGATGATTTATACAAGGCTACCTTTCTCAAAAATAAAAAGAAGGATTATACCAAGGAAAATGAAGAAGAATGACTTGACAAAGAGGGTGTTGATGCTGTCATTTTTGAGTTCAAGAGCACTGCACATCAAGGAAAAGTTCAATATGAATAATCATAAGAACACAAGAAATAAGCATTCATCAAGGAGATGGACATACAATATGATCCCTCTGTCTTAACCGTTCTGCATTTTATATTTATCTATTGGTTTAACCCAAAAAGTAGTTCTGCTTTCTTAAAAGGGCCCTTGATGCTTCCTCCATATCCTCTTCAACACTTCCTCCAGTATTGTACAATAAAAAGTGTACCATCATAAGACCCAAATTCTTCAAAACGTTAATTTTGTCTTTACTTTTGCACTCAACTTCTACTTGAACAGAATAAAATTGTGTCCAAACCAATAAAAAAAAAGTGCAACCCAGTGCACGAATCATCCCGCATTCACGCAGGGTCTGAGGGGAAGGGCCGCACCCCAAGGTGTGTGATGTAGGCAGCCTGCATGATGCAAGTGAATAGCTGATTCCACCGGCTCGAAACCAAGAGAAATATTTTGTAATGTGCTGGGAACGCAAGCTATACCAGCTGCATATCCATCCCAAGCTAAATTCTTTAATGGAAGAGATTCAGCTTGGAGTTTAAATTCCTTTAAATCCCAAGCTATATTTTGTTGCAGTGCTAGTAGCTAAATGCACCTCACAGAGCATTCAAGAATTGTACCAACGAAAATGAAGAAGATTGAATTGACAAAAGGGGTGTAGATGCCGTCACTTTTAGTTCAAGATCACTACACAAGGAAAAGTTCAATATAAAGAATTACAAGACCTCGAGAAAAAACGGTTCTACTTATCTAAAAAGAAAAAAAGGACTCTATTACCTCATCAAGAAGGGACAGAAAAAGCAATAAACACTTGAGGAAATGCAAAATGTGGACATGCATTATAGAAATGATGCGTGGGACAATATAATCCCTTTGTCCCAACTTAACTGTCAGGCATTCTATTTTAGAATATCCCAACATTGTGTCTGCCTTATCAACATGGTCTTTGAAGTTTTCACCATACTAATGTTAACTTTATCTTCATTGTTGGACTCCACTTCTTCTAAATACAGATAAATCGGGTTATCCAGATCTGGGATGAAGAGATAATATTTTGTTGCAGTAATAGGAAAGCTAGCTATACCAGCAGCATAACCATCCTAAACAGAATTCCTTAATGGAAGAAGAAGTGACAGCTAGAACACACATCTTTTAAATGGATTCTTCACTTTAGAGAATTAATCAATATAAGATGAGGAATAAAAGATGTTGGGAATAATGAAAGAGCATATAGTACTTCTGTACCAGTATTACACAATAGATCGATAAGCATTGGCACGAGCAGCCAACTTATCCTACATGCCCAAGGATTACAAGTCCATATTGTTCCAGAAAAGAGGCAATCACGGTATAAAGCCAGACTACCTCATAAACTAGTTCGGCTAGAACTAGGAACTAGAGAAAGCTTCAGCAAACAGAGTCACCAGACAATTAGACATGAAGAATGGAGTGGGAACACAACCCAAAAAGAAAAATGACAGTAGTCTGGACCAACAACATGTCACCTCCAGCATATTATTGCAAAAGGATCATCCTTTGAATTCACACGGATTGGCAAGAACTGTATAGCGCAGAACATATGATGGAGTTGGAACACTAACCTCTCTTACTGCCGTAACTTCTGCATGAGCTGTAGGGTCAGTATACTGCAAAACCATGTTGTGGCAGCTAACAACTACTTCATCATTGCGAACAACGACAGCACCAAAAGGGCCTCCATGTCCACATTCTACACCCTTGTAAGCTTCTTCGACTGCTTGTGTCAAGAATTTGTGGTCTCTATCCTGCACAGCTGGTGAAAATTTCCGGAGGACAAAGAGAAATTTAATGTTCATTCTTTTTCTTTTTCTTTTTTGAAGAGTTTAACATTTACTCAATTAAACATTACTGATACACTTTTTTTCCCAAAAGACAGGCACAAATTAGATCATTCACATTCTTCCTACTATAACTGGATCACTAGCTACAACAAGACTTCGAAAGGTAATCATCAAGGGCAGTACAATACATAAGCAAGAAACCAAATCAAGTAAATTCAAAGGGCCATCTAGTTACATGTATGTCCATCTGATTATAAGTCAATATACAAAGATAAAATGCAAGTAAAACATTTTACAGTGTGCAGATAGTATTTAAGATGCAGAAAGGCAGAGAGGATGGAAGAGACTTTTTGAAAGAACATATAGTATTAAACTTTGAATCGTGGTCATTTCACTGTATGTATCTAATGAAGGAACAATAGACAAACAATTTTTATAAGTTTTATGTTAGTAAAATGTGTAAGAAACTGAGAGCAAAGACTAATAGGAATAGAAGAATTTCAGATTACCTTCTTGATGACCAGCAAATGCAGACGCTACTGAAATAGTTCCATCCTTCGTTTCAACAACTGATCAATGACGAAAGGAAGTAAGAAAAGCTATACAACTTGATGAACAAATTTGTAAAGCTGAAAATTGAAAACATTCAGCACCAAAGTAAGACTGCAGCAAGATGGGGCTCTACAACTTTTCCACCTTTAGATACAGAAAGACATATACAACAAGCACAGAAAAGCAATTGAATAAATAAAAAGGGTGGCTGCCAGGATCTTATTTAGTACTCCGATTCGTGATCAAGAAACTGATCATGCTGCCATAGAGCTATAATGCAACACACATACACCATTGCTGGATCAAAGTAGGAAACAGCAGGACATGGTAGCAAAACAAGTTCAAAGTACATATACCATGATCCCATGATCATAATTATTTTTAATTTAGGAAGTCAAAACAGTAAGAATTCTGTAAATTTGTCAAGTCACAATCAAAACAACAGGCATGGATCGAAAGTCAACTGGTCCTAACTACAAAACAATGAAGTTTTATTCAGTCAACCCACAAACCCAAAGACCAGATCATGCCCATTGCCCAGATACAATCCAATGAAAGAAATAACCAAACCCCACTAACAAAAACTGAATAAAGATCCAAAATTTAGCCCCAAAACTGAAGAAAACATGCAATGGGAAAATACAACGAGTCCCATATAATCAAAGATTAAACCAAAAAAAGGAAAAAAACCCATGATCAGACTGAATTCTCAAGTCAAGAAAATTCCCAGAAAGATGTACATATCACTTACCATTTGCTTCTTCCATGATGAAATCAAACCTTAGATGCAAAGAAAAGCAATTTGGGCAAAATGGGTTACTGATGGAAAAGAAAAGATTGAGTTAGTTTGGGGGAAGGGAAGAGGGAGAGATATATATAGATATAGAGATAGGAAATAAACGTGGAAAGTAGCAAAGTCAAAAATGAACCACGTATTTTTTTTCACATATAATATGACTCACTGCGTACTTGAGAAAAAAAGAGAGATTTAGAGAGAGAGAAAGAGACCTAGTGATTGGCTGAGGATAAAGCAAAGGTTAAAAGGGGTGGAAAACATAGAAAGACAAAATAGGATACCGTGACTGGGTTCTATGTACAACTAAAAAGCGGTGGATGCGACCTAATTTTTTCTGGACATTTCCAAAAAGAATAGAAAATTACGTGGGGAAGATGCTCTTTTTCTTCTTGGTTGTCTCTCTTGAACTCTACTGTTATCTTTTGGTTATTGTTTTTCGGGAAAAAGATCAAAATTGTATTTTTACTATTGAAAATTAATCACGTTAATATCTGTTCTATTTTCCGTCCAAAATAATACCTGCCGTTACTAAAGTATATAAATTTGTACCTAAACCTAACAGATATTCCTACGTGGCAACCGGGACCCCCAAAATAACTTGCCAACTAGGCATTTTTGACTCGTCTCTATTAGAAACCCGCCCACCCTTATAATAACCCGCCCCACCGTTAATTAGTCTCCCTCATAAGACATTTCAGTCGATGAAAAATAGGGTTCAGGCACAAATTGCACAAATTCTCTTTCTTCTCGTTTGCTCGACTCTATCCTCTCAGGGGAGATTCAACGTCGCAGAGAAGTACTTCCTCTCAGAGAAGGTGTCGATGTGGTATTATTGCCAACCATTTCACATCAACCACTCCCTCTAACCCCGGTAGGAAATTTTACAAATGTGCACGCCCTAAGGTAGGTGTCGATGTGGATTTGTCTAATCTTTCTACTATATCTAACTGTTTTGATTTGAAAAAAATTGATTCTTTTAAATGTTTCTTTGGTAGAATAATTCATGTGGTTATTTCGAATGGGAAGATGAAATATCCGCGGATGGTTCCCAGCTTGAAATAAGAGAATTGAAGTCGTCTTTGAATGCTGTTACGATTGAAAGAGACAAGTTGAGAGAAAAAGTAATTGACATGGAACCCATGAACAAATCTGAAGCTGCTAAAGTCAAAAAGATTGGAAGAAAGAGTTGTACAACTAATGATGGTGATAATTGGTTCTTGGGCAATGTTTGTTGGATTCTTTGCTGCCTGGATAATGAAGTCGATTTCATTTTAGTTGATTGTTTAGTTGATTATCATTGTGTAGTGAATTGAGATGTATTGCTTAGTGAAGTAGGGAACTAGTTTCTTAAGAATTGGAGTATCTCCAATTAGAATGATACTCCAATTAGAGATGTAACTGTGGTGTGCTTCCGTTTTTTGGACTGAAATGGTGAATGAATGAAAATATATTACCTCAAAGTCTTCGACCAAATTTACAACCTCAATGAGAACATATGAAATGGTGAAATAAATATGAGGCTTCGAATTAGTAACAGTTAATCAGCAGGTGTTCAATCTATATTAACGGTTAGTAGGTGTTAATCAACACCTGTTATAGCAACAGTTACATATTTACCATACCCATATGTGTTCAATCTAAATTAACAAGAATAATGTCATAGTACATTAGAAAAGGGAACACCAGCTTTTAATAACATTTAACACCAACTGTTACTAATATTGACAGCAAAGGGAACATTAGAAAAGGGAACACCAGCTGTTAATAACATTTAACACCAACTGTTACTAACATTGATAGCAAAGGGAATATTAGAAAAGGGAACACCAGCTTTTAATAACATTTAACACCAACTGTTACTAACATTGACAGCAAATTAATAACATCAACTGTCAGAATATTTATAATACCAAACTGTCGTAGCATTTATAACACCAACAGTGATAACATTCACACAATGCACTTCATAGAAGTCCATACATCAACCAGCAAAATAACATCAACCAGCAAAATAACATCAACCAGCAAAAAAATGTATTGTCATAGTAGTAATTACATCAACCAGCAAAAATAACAATTGTACTGTCATAGCAGTATTTACAAGCCTTTTAAACTTAAAATTCATAAAAACTTTCACCACTTAAATGACTTTGCACCTTTAGTTCAAGTCACATTAGTTTTGTGACTTGCCATTATCCTTTCTTGTCTTCAACTTAAAAAATCTTTTCAAGCTGGTTTCCTGTTATAGCTTTCTTATCATTCCAGGTGAGATTCTTAGCTGAGTATGGTAGGTTTGAGGGCACACTCACACCAGATGAGTCACCAACAAAATTGATGGTCCTTGTTATAGCCGGTATGGTTCCTTGCTGTCTCATAAGCAGTCTTGTCCTTTCTTTAGAGAAACTCCTTGGCTTAATATCTGAGGCAGAATTTGATTCAAAATCAGGAAACTCAAAATCTGGTGGGACACTGTTGTTAGGAAGTTTCCTTTGCATTGAAGGAGTTGGCATAAACTTAAAGTTTGTGTCTTGAACTGGATGACTTGACTGAACTGTGGTGCTGAAAGTTGTATTTCCTCCTCAGCTGGTATATTTGCAGCAAGTGGTGACATGGGTTGTTCATCATTACTGTCTTGATTTGTAAAACATCTTTGCCTCTTTGCATGCTTGCCCTTTTTCTTACTTGCTATTGGTTGCTTTCCCTTAGAATGCTATTTAACAAAAGAAACAGATTAATCATAGTAAGAGTAAATAGATAAATAGATTAGCCAGTATCGAAAAAAATATTACCCTTGCACAGCCCCTGGCATTGTGTCCACGCTGACCACATGCGGAACACTTGATTATCCTCCCCTTCCTGGACTGCATCCATTCACCTTGTCTGTTGACTGTTTTATTTTTTTCTCTTGTTTTTTTGACTTAAGGCCTGCCAGCCATCTTAATAAATTCTGGTGGTTCCATTTCATGAGATGCTTCAACCTTCCAAAAAATTTCTCCTCTCAGTGGTTGAAGCTTATGTGAATAGGCTAAGAGATATGCCTCTTTGGTGTACCACCAGTGTATTTCAGTCAAAGGATTCATTTTGCTGTGTTGTATTGCTTTGATTGCATGAGGACAAAGGATTCCATTAAGGTCCTATGTCCTACATGTGCATCTCTTGTTGACCATATTCACTGTGTGTCTGTCACCATCTTCACTCACTTCATACCCTTCTTGACTATTGGAATGAACATGACACTTGTTTGCAATCTTCAAGTATTGGTTATACAGTTGCATGGTTTGGGGACTAAAGTCATTGCTCCATGACATTACATCAGATTCATGTTCCCTTAGCATGTTCATAACCTTTACTCTAATATCCTCAAGCATCTTGATAATTGGCTTGAATCTTGCTTCCTTGATCCATGAATTGAAGGACTCAGTTAGGTTGTTGTCCACTGAATAGTTCTTGCAAACAGTGTCAAAGTATGCTCTACTCCAACTTTGAGATGGGTACTTCATCAAATCTTCAACAGCCTCCTTGCCATCTTCATCCACTTGTGTCATATTCCTTAATTGGTCTTTAAAATCTTCTTAATATGTGCTCCATGCAGCCCACCATAGGTACTTCTTATATTCCCCATGTCCCCATCTTTTGCACCAATTTGCCTCTATGTATCTTACATAATATCTGTGGTGTGCTTCAGGAAGAACCAAGTGGACTGAATCAATCAAACCCTTAAAATGAAAAAACATAAAAGAGATGCATCAGTAAAAATAAATGCAACAGTAAGGAGATGCATCAGTAAAGAGATGAATCAATTAAAGTGATAAGTTCATACCTTTTGCATATCTGATATAAATGTGATCCTTTCTCCCATTTTGAGGTCCAATGAATGTTGTAGCAGTCTTAAGAACCAACTCCATGTCACTTTGGTCTCTTTATCAACAACATCCCAAGCTAGGGGATAAAAGTGCCTCATGGAGTCTTGAGCAACAGCTACTAACAATTGACCCTTGCATTTTCCTTTCAAAAAGGTTCCATCCAAGCCAATGAATGGACTCAACCCACTCTTAAACCCCATTTTCAATGCATGAAAATATATATACATTCTTAAGAATCTTCTTTTTCCTTCACTAAGTGCATCCTTTGAAATGTTAATTACCACATCTGTTCCTGGATTACTAGACCTTAATTCATTAGCATAAGCCTCAAGCTTGTTGTAATCATCTGCAAAACTACCCTCCATTTTCTCCAGGATCATTCTCTTGACTCTCTTACACTTTGAATGACTAACATTGATGTTAAATGCAGCTTTTACACTTGCCATCATCTCCTTAATTATAATCTTAGGATTATCTTGCAACCCTTTCTTAAAGTAAGCAACTATAGTTTTTGCACTTACCCTGTGATTATCAAATGCAGTATTACACTTATGTTCTTCCTTTAAAGTCTTGAATTTAACATCAGGACCTTTAAAGTCTTAAGAAATATGACAAACAAAGGGGCAGTCTTCATCTAAACATCTGTACCTAAGCTTTTGGGGCAATTCTTAAGTTGTTTTAGCCCATAACCATTAGCAAAGGAATACATGTTGATGAATTTTCTAGCTTCTGGAATGTCTTTGAATGTCATCACTTGTGTAACTCCTTATAATCAGTCAACTTATCAGATATCTTCCTCTCTTTTTGTGTATGAAGTCTTTCTAATGAATCAGATTCATTATCAGAACAATCTGAAGAATCAGAAGAATGACAGCCATGTTCTTCGCTGTCATTTGAACTACAGTCAGTAGCAACATCAAGTTCTGATGTGTTTGACTCAATGTGCTGGACTATATTATGAACATTAATACTTAACTCACACTCATCTACAGCAAAGAAGTCAATAACATTAAACTGATCAGTAACCAAAGACACTAGACTCCTAACACCTTGATCACTTTCTATTTCATAATATCTACCAGAAGGCCCATTCACAATTACTTGTTGAACTCCAATAAACCCCAACTTAGAAGTAAATTCATTTACTAAATAGTTATAAGACAGTTGGTTAGAGTTATAACCTTTAACAGTGTGCACAAGTTTCCTTGAGTATAACACTTGTGGATTATATATCCAATCACCACCATAATGAAAGATCATATAAGCTGCAGAATAAGAAAGGGAAAAAATTAACAAAAAGTACATTACAACCTATATAATATGCTGACAAAGTGGACCATACAATAAAGACATAAGAACCACATAAAGTTAAGACAAAGATACATAAAGAAACAAAAAAAATAGTGGGCTGCCACACATGAAGACACAACTACAATAAACAAAGAGATGATGGGGGACGAAATCTATAAACAAAACAAAAAAAAAACAAAATTCTGACCCACTTATCTCTTAACTCAATGCATGTGTATAAGAAATAGGGGACCAAACACCCAAAAATCAGAGCAAAAGAAACATATCCAACACAAAGGGGACCCCTTTTTTGTCAAAGACCATATATGTAGGACCAACAAAATTGAAACCCTAAACCGAAACAAAAACAAAATACCAGATAGGGATCATTCCAATACAAAATACTAACCCTAAACCACCAGTAATAAAGACCAAAACAATGAAAATAAATTTAGGGTTAAATCGAGTATGAACAGACCACATGCAAATAAAACCAACAAAAATTAGACACACCTCCTAACTAGAAAAAATACATATCTAAATGAATCATTCGAAACCCTAGTCAAAGAAACAAAAAATTGATACAATGAGACGATATGCTTCCGTCCATACCAAAAACAAAGCAAAGGACTGGCGATTTACTAATTTTAACACGGATTAGTACCTTCGTATGCATCCACGATGAAGACGATTTTATAGTGAAGAGAGTAGGTGAGAGCTTTTTCTATCGGCAACTGAACGATTTTGACTATTGAAACGGGTTGGGAATATTTTAATGAGGCTAATTAACGGGTTGTAAAGGTGGGGCAGGTTATTATAAGGGTGGGATGGTTTCTAATAGAGACGGGTCAAAAATGCCTAGTTGGCAAGTTATTTTGGGGGTCCCGGTTGCCACGTAGGAAATTCGTTAGGTTTAGCTACAAATTTATATACTTTAGTAACGGCAGGTATTATTTTGGATGGAAAGTAGAACGAGGTGACTAATTTTCAATAGTAGGGGTACAATTTTGGCCTTTTTCCCTTGTTTTTTACTCCCTCCGTCCACTATTAGTTGTCTACTTTTTCTTTTACACATTCCTTAAAAAATTAAATAAGAAGGATATTTTTACTAATTTTGTCATAAAATATAAGAGAAGAAGAACAGTATTGCAGAGAAAAGTGGGGAGATAATTCTTATTGATTTGAGATCAATTACAATAGAATAGAACCTCTCTATTTATAGGGAAAAGTGACTTAGCCACAAAGTAACAAACCCTAAACTCTCTCTAAAATATAGACATTCACTATAAATAAAATACTATTTATACCACTCCTCCTTGAATGTCTATTCACCACAAAATGTGCCTCATTAAAACCTTAACTAAAATAAAACCCAGTGGGAAAAAAATTCTAGAGAAAGAAAAAGAGTACACATATCTAACAATACGCCTTTTGGTTGCCTCGTTAAAAACCTTGCAAGGAATACTCATTGGGACAAAACCTTGTAAGGGAAAAAGAGTACAACGCGTATTAACTCCCCCTGATGAGAGCATCAATTCACATCTTTAAGCCTTCGCATCTCCATCTTGTACACTAGCTTCTTGAAGGTTGACGTTGGTAGAGATTTGGTGAACAAATCAGCCATATTAACTTGAATGAATATGTTGCACCTTGAAAATCATCGCTATCACATTATCATGATTATAGTTATAGCAAGATACTTATGTGCACAAATTGCACTTAGGATATGATACTCCAAAACCAAGAATTGTATATTCTTTAAGCGATTTAAATCCTTCAAGGATTGTCATATAAGTTCAGTCATATAATAGACTTTAATTAGATGCATATCAAGTTTTTATGTCATGCTAGACAAATAAGATAGATAAAGGTGATAGCACACACCATTGACTTTATACTATCAAGTGTTTGAACTACAGGTCCAAAACTACATGTCTTTCATATGGAATCAATTCTATTTGAATTGTGTTTCTTCTATTTGGCCAATATTTTTGTGTCCATAGGCGACGGACTTAAGATCCTCATCTATACTTAGCATTATCATAGATGTCATCGACGAACATTTTATATCGGTTCCAATCTTTTTATTTTTCACAAAGACATAACATAGAGATCTCTTCATTCATTTCAGGTACCCGAACCTCTCCTAAGATTTTATAAAGTGTTATGTCATGTGATCTTCTAGATCACTTGCCTCCTTATTATGATTATTTTGATCATTTGCTCATCTTCTTTATCAAGAAGTTTATTTGAAATCGATTTGTCTATAAGCCTTAAGCGTACCACGGACTTTGTCCTTTTAGGACTTATTCTAATAGGAGCATTTGCTGTGAGAATATAGTTACTTTCTTTAGGTCAGCAAATGCATCTGACATGCTTTGTAATATATTGCAAATGAATTATCTTTTTATGAACTTCAGGTTTATATTATCTTATTAGAGGATCTAAATGTACATATGATAATTCATTCCACGTAACTTTTTTCTCAACTGTTTATCATGTCTCCCCCTCATGTTAGAAAAACTAACTTGTTTCCTCAACTTTGAGAACCCATCTTTGTGCGTTATGGTGTTAATCAAAATATACAGCGCACATCAATAATAATATGATGGAATTATTTGGTTCCTGACCCTGAACCACTTGTGAGGGGAGAAAATAATATACTTTCGTATATAACGTATATCAAACTGATATATATAACTTTGTTCTCATAAGCAATAGTTTAACTATTAAGTGGAGGCACTAAATAAATCATCTTGCTAAACCAGTTGTGATGTAAACCAACTTATCAAGATAAACTATCTTGAATAGAAAATCTGGAAATTATGCTCTAAATTAAATTATTGAGCAAATTATCACACTAACACCAGGTTGCGGGTTAATAATAATCGCACATGTAACCATCTCATAGATGGATCTTATGTGGTATACATGGAAGGTGAATGGGTCCATATTCACTTTTGATATTTCCAGCATTCACGGGATTCAATCCCAATTTTAGTTGGTCTATTAATTAATAAGCACAAGCAATGTAAGAGAATTCATAAAGAACTTATGCGTAAAGAACTTTCTAGTTCTTTAATATTTACCCACGTGAATTCTCTTTTATTTTTGCACATCATACTTAAATTAACATGGCTAAATCAATTATGCCAACTGGATAAATTATCAATATTGATAAACTTCAGGTTTACACCATGACGTGTGCAATTATCAATAAACTTCAAGTTTATTATGAAATGGATTTTTATATCAATAAACTACTACTTTATTGTGGCATTCTTTTATTTATGTAGTACAAATTGGAGAATAAAGCGGGTAGCTTTTCACATACATATTACCCCGCTACAAGTTATAGTAATAGAAGATATTAAATCTTTTCTTTATTTATAGTCTCAATATAATCAACCGCTTTCGCGTATACTTTGGAAACTGAATAAGTTTCTTTGAGACTTACTACAACACAATACCTTATTGGTAATCAATTGTGTTTCTCCAAAATAGTATAATTGGCTCTTGCAGAGTTCTCTATTAATTTTATAGTACCACATATTCATCAATATCCATATGGTGAATATCTCTTTTAAAGAGAAAGTTATACCATTATGGTTATGGTCAAAATTATATGCAAGATCTGTTTCTTGCATTACCGTTGTCTTTTAATAATCACAATGCCAAAATATTTTGGCGTACAATAAGTACGTGACCAATGACCACTTATGCCATATAATGATATTATTTTCTTATTTCCTCTCAAACCTCATTCTAGAGGTGAGTGTGGTATATTCACTACCACTAGCAAGTTCATATTCTTTCAAGAATGAATATATATTCATAAATCACATGTTGTCACATTCACATCATGAATGGACCATAATCATCTATATGTGGTTTACAAAATCTCATGTCAAATCAATTACAAATATTACTTTCACAAAGTGGGGGATTATTTTGAGAATCCTTATTGTTCTCATTACCACAATGATGACGATTATAATTTCGATTATTGCCACGTCCACATCCATTGATACATTAGTAATATTTTTGTCTTCTTCATACTTATCACATACTGCTATCACATTCTCTTAAGGGAATGATAATGAAGCAAATTCAATGGGGCGGGTTTCCAATTCTTTGCCCACAATCATACATGAATTTGATGATGGCAACACATAGAAATTTTACCACTTTGGGTGGTTATAATTTCTTTCAAACTTCATTAGAGTTACAATCAAAATTTATCGTCTTTGCTTGTATTTAAAATTAAATTATAGAATGTCAAGACTTTAAAAGAGAATAATAAAGTAAAATACTTACCTTAAATCCAGAATTTAATCATGAAGGAAGTTCATGGAACAACTGACAATCATTATGCTCAATCCCAAAGCTTTTACTCAATTGGTTAGAGTCTCGTGCTGATAAAGTGTTATAAAACAATAAGAGAAGAAGAACAGTATTGCAGAGAAAAGTAGGGAGAGAGAATTCTTATTGATTTGGGATCAATTACAATAGAATAGAACCTCTCTATTTATAGGGAAAAAGTGACTTATCCACAAAGTAACAAACCCTAAAATCTCTCTAAAATATAGACATTCACTATAAATAAAATACTATTTATATCAAATATATCATTTTAACTCTTTTTAATACACTATATTTACGGACATCGTCAATGTGCTATTACACTTTCAAAAAGATTTAATTTTGAGGATAAAATGAAAAAAAATTAATTAATTCTATCATAATTTTGAAAATTGACAAGTAATTTTGAACAAATATTTTTAGTAATACGGACAAGTAATATAGGATGGAGGGAGTAGTATTTTCTTATTCTCTTATAAAAATCTAATATATAAATAGACAAGGATAAAGGGGTGAATTCTATATTATATTATACTTCAGTTGAGAGTCATTAATCCTCGAGATTCGATGTTACACTCCATGTTTTCGTACATGAAAGTACGTCATGTGTAAATTGATATAAGCTCGGGAATGAGATTATTTTTGAGGTTATAAGTATTATGTTATTTCAAACAAGTGATAAGTAAATTTGTGAAGGTTAGAGGGTAAACGAATCAAAGAAAATGAGTTTCGTCGAAGTTTGACATTTTGGGATAAAATACGGTCCAAGCTATAATATCCCATATTTATGGACTAGTGCCATAAAAGGTACAACATGACCATGATAATAAGGTGTATAAGGTGTGTTAAAAACAAGTAGTATTTTAAGTAATTTGAGATAATTCTTGATTATGTGGGTAATTGATTAGTTATTGATTAATGGAGGAATTAACAAAATTAATTATTAATTAGTGGTTAATTAAGGTCTTTTGGATAAAGACCAAAGATGTCACGTGGCAGCAAGGCCATATTCAAATTGTGGACTCTTACAATTGAGTAGATATGTCGCATATTTATTAATATGTGGCTTAGTCTTTAGTCATAACATAAGCCTTGTAAATTCAAAGATCAACATATCTTTCAAAGCAATTCATGGCAGACTCTCTGAAGTACGGTAGATTTTGCAATTCAACCAATTCATGCAATTCTAAGCAATTTCAAGCAACTCAAGCAATTCACGGATAAAGCAGTTCAACAAAGATTTCATAGCATCTTAAGCAAGGTGAGATTTTGCGATTCTAAGGGAGTACAGTGTAATCTTTCTCAAGAATATCATACGGATTTTTCTCTACTTCGATCCGCCGTTACGTGTTGTTGCAATCAACGTGTGTTAAAAGAATTTTCAAGAGAATCGGTTCAGTTATGTTAAGGCTATCCCTTCTTTCTTTTTGGCATTATCTATACGACACAAACGAAACGAACAAATGCACAATTTTCATAAATGACCCTATTCATAGAAATACTAGAGATGCTTATGTTCTTGATTCCCCATGTGTCATATTATTTTATCATCTGTTCATGGGTCTCCGAAAATACGTAAGTTGATAAAGTTTATTTCATGATTAATCAAAGGCATAATGGTCTTATGACATTCCAAAGATTTTATTGACGTACTTCTCATGCATTGCATTTATTTATACATTGACCCATGATCAGATGGCGTTATATATGAGTGTATATATATATATATATATATATATATATATATATGGTAAAATGTTACAGCGTTATATACCACCTGATCAGCTGGTATACGTTGATGATTTTGCCCACAGTGGCCGAGATAATATGATGGGATGCCCTCAGAGGCCTGATGATGTTATGAAACATGTACTCATGCACGACATGACATTCATACGCATATGCATGACACTATAATTATTTCATGATTTATAGAGTTATCCAGACTTACAGGTTGAGTCATTTACTCTATATTTCTTCCATGTCTGGTATGTACTTATTTATGTGTCTTACATACTCGGTACATTATTCGTACTGGCGTCCCTTTTTCCTGGGGACGCTGCGTTTCATGCCCGTAGGTCCCGATAGACAGGTCGAGAGGCCTCCAACTAGGCTATCAGCTCAGCGGAAGATGTTGGTGCGCTCCATTTGCTTCGGAGTTGCTTGTTTGGTTAGTATGATTTAGACGTGTATTATTTGGTATGGCGAGACTCTGTCCCAGCCTTTATGAAAATTATGTATTCTTAGAGTCTTGTAGACAGATGTCATGTACGTAAAAGATTGTATGGCCTTTTCGGTCTATGTTTAGTGTACGAGAGGTTATTTTGGTCTTATAGGCCCGTATGTCTTATGTATAAGTTGGTATCACATGTTGTATTCTACTTATCTCACGGCAGCCTTCCGGCCCAGTTATCTATGATAGTATGACATGAAAAGATACGTTATGTTGGTACTCGGTTGAGTAAAGTACCGGGTGCCCGTCGCGGCCCATCAGTTTGGGTCGTGACACTTCCCTTATAAAAAATTAATTTTTCCATGCATTATTTGTTTTTTTGGGTGCAAAGGCATTATTTGGGCAGTTAGAGAACAAATGAAAAGGGAGAGAGAATCAAACCTGCACCTTTGGAATATAGGATGGATAATGTTAAGGAGCTCTAGCTATGGCGGAAATAACAGAACAAAAAGAGAGAATAGTGAAATGAAGGACAAGAACAGTTACTCTATTATTTGAAAAAAATGAAAATGTACATCTCACTTTTAACAGTGTAAGTACTACTACTTATAGAGACTAACCACTAACTCTGTTGCTACTCCACTAAGTAGTTATAACTAACTACTTACTAACTACTGTACACTTAAATACTGCGGGACCCACAACTCTCAACGCTCCCCATCAAGCTGAGGGACGAAATACATTCTTCATTCCCAGCTTTCTTAGTAAGTATTCATACTGTGGTTTGCATAGTGCCTTTGTTAATAAGTCTGCAACTTGCTCTGTTGTCCCAACATGCTATGTTTGAATTAATCTTTGCACAAGTTTTTCCTTTACAAAGTGACAGTCAATATCTATATGTTTAGTTCTCTCGTGAAAGATTAGATGTGCAGCAATTTGGATGGTCTATATGTTTAGTTCTCTTGTGAAAGATTGGATGTGCAGCAATTTGGATGGCTGCTTTGCTGTCACAGTGCAATGGCACAGGTATATTGATATCTACTCCTAGTTCTCTGAATAGTCCAACTAGCCATACAATTTCAGCTAGTGTGGCTGCCATATTTCTCAATTCTGCCTCAACTGAGCTTCTGGACTGTGATGACCCAAAAGGTCATCACTTGTTTTTAAATTAAATTTTGCATTTCGAGGCCTTAAAAACATCTTTCAGCATCACCTCGAATTGTGTGCGCAGTCGGGGCGCGTAGCCGGAAAGTCTATATGTGAAAACCTGTGAAAAATAATAAAAATTTGGCTTTAAAATGAAATAAGATGACTTCAGTCAACGTTTTGGGTAAACGGACCCGGACCCGTGATTTGACGGTCCCGGGGGGCCCGTAGAAAAATATGAGACTTGGGTGTATGCCCGAAATCGAATTCCGAGGTCCCAAGCCCGAGAAATGAATTTTTGAAAGAAATTACAACAACAACAACAAGCCCAGTTTGATCCCAACAAGTGGGGTCTGGGGAGGGTAGTCTGTACGTAGACCTTATCCCTACCTAATTCAGGTAGAGAGGCTGTTTCCAATAGACCCTCGACTCAGGAAGGGCAAGAAGAAGAAGAGGAAAGCAAGGGAGAAAGAAAGATGGAAGATAAAATATTAAAAAAAAAGGATAAGTGGCACCAAATAATAGCAACAGGGAATACAATACCCGAGGCGGAAAAAACCACATAACCTACTAAAAATCTAAGACTATGAAGGGACTCGCCTACTACTAAGACTATCAGTGAACAACTATAAACTACCAACTAACCTTCTACCTTAATCATCGACCTCTACCCTCTCTTATCAAGGGTCATGTCCTCAGTGAGTTGAAGCAACGCCATGTCCTGCCTAATCACCTCTCCCCAATACTTCTTAGGCCTACCTCGACCTCTTGTCAAACTCTCCATGGCCAACCTCTCACACCTCCTAACTGGAGCATCAATGCTTCTTCTCTGAACATGTCAAAACCATCTCAACCTCGACTCCCGCATCTTGTCCTCCACGGAGGCTACTCCCACTCTGTCCCGGATATCTTCATTCCTAATCCTATCTCTCCTGGTACACCCACACATCCATCTCAACATCCTCATCTCTGCTACTCTCATCTTCTGCACGTGGGAGTTCTTGACTGGCCAACACTCAGCCCCATACAGCATAGCCGGTCGAACCACCACTCTATAAAACTTACCCTTTAGTCTTAGCGGCATATTCCTATCACACAAAACACCGGAAGCAAGCCTCCACTTCATGCATCCCGCTCCAATACGATGCGCGACATCTTCATCAATCTCCCCATTTCCCTGGATAATAGACCCGAGATACTTAAAACTCTCTCTCTAGGGGATAACTTGAGCATCAAGCTTAACCTCTACGTCTGCATCGTGGGTCCCGTCACTGAACTTGCACTCCAAGTATTCCGTCTTGGTTCTACTCAGTTTGAAACCTTTAGACTCCAAGGTCTGTCTCCAAACCTCCAACCTCGCGTTAACTCCGCTACGTGTCTCGTCAATCAACACTATATCATCGGCAAATAGCATGCACCAAGGCACCTCCCCTTGGATGTGACGCGACAATACATCCATCGCCAAGGCAAATAAAAATGGGCTAAGAGCCGATCCCTGGTGCAACCCCATCACCACAGGGAAATGCTCCGAGTCACCACCCCCAGTCCTCACCCGAGTCTTAGCATTATCATACATATCCTTAATCACACTAATGTACGCTACAGGAACACCGCTAACCTCCAAACACCTCCACAGTACCTCCCTTGGAACTTTATCGTATGCTTTCTCAAGGTCAATAAACACCATATGCAAATCCTTCTTCCTCTGCCTATACTGCTCCACTAGTCTCCTTACCAGATGAATCGCTTCCGTAGTCGAACGCCCCGGCATGAATCCAAACTGATTCTCGGAAATAGACACGCACCTCCTCACCCTATCCTCCACCACCCTCTCCCAAACCTTCATAGTGTGACTCTACAGCTTGATACCCCGATAATTATTGCAATTTTGAATATCACCCTTGTTCTTGTAAAGCGGAACCATCGTACTCCTCCTCCATTCTTCGGGAATCTTCTTTGTCTTAAAAATAACATTAAATAGCCCAGTGAGCCACTCTAAACCTGCCCGCCCCGCGCTCTTCCAGAATTCCACCGGGATTTCGTCTGGCCCCGTCGCTCTGCCCGTGCACATCTTAAGCATCGCCCCTTCCACCTCCTCTACCGTAATCCTCCTACAGTACCCAAAATACCGCCGACTCTCGGAGTGCTCCAACTCACCCAACACAATGCGTCTATCCCCCTCCTCATTCAACACTTTACGAAAGTATGTCTGCCATCTTCTCCTAATAAGTGCCTCGTCCAACAACACTTTTCCATCCTCGTCCTTGATGCACTTAACTTGGTCTAAGTCGCGGGCTTTCCTCTCCCTCGCCTTGGCCAACCGGTACAACCTCTTGTCCCCGCCTTTGCCCTCGAGCTCCTCGTACAAACGAGCAAACGCCGCGTTCTTAGCCGTCGTAACTGCTAACTTCGCCTCTTTCTTTGCCTTTCTGTAACACTCCCGATAAGTCCTTTTTTCCTCGTTTGTACTCTCCACTAGCTTCAAATAAGCAGCTTTCTTAGCTTCCACTTTACCTTGAACCTCTCCATTCCACCACCAGTCCCCTTTATGACACCCAGGAGAGCCCATCGTGACCCCTAAGACCTCTCTAGCAGCTACCCTAATGTAATCAGCAGTAGTGCCCTACATACCAGACGCGTCCCCCCTACTCATCCAGGCCTTCATAGCCAACAACTTCTCCCCTAACTCCTGAGCTTTGTCCTTGGTCAGGTTACCCCACTTGATCTTAGGTTGCCTGCATCCCGCCCTCTTCCTCCTACTCCTCTTGATCTCCAGGTCCATAACTACGAGCCTATGTAGAGTCGTGAGGTGCTCACTAGGGATGACCTTGTAGTCAATGCACAGACATTTATCATACTTCCTGCAAAGAAGATAATCAATTTGAGTCTTGCCCATTAAATTACGGAAAGTGACCAGGTGCTCTTCCCTCTTCGGAAAACTCGAGTTAGCTATAACCAAATCAAAAGCTCTAGCAAAATCCAATTGAAATCTCCGCCAATGAACAACTTCTCTGTGTGCGGGATACTACGCACCATCTCGTCCAAATCCTCCCAGAATTGCTTCTTGACCTCCTGGTCCAAACCTACTTGAGGAGCGTAAGCACTAATCACATTACAGTAAACCCACCAACTACCAGCTTAATACTCATCAACCTATCATTTACCCTCCTAACTTCAACCACGAGCTCCCTGAGGTCACTGTCTACTAAAATACGTACCCCATTCTTACCCCCAGTGCTTCCTGAGTACCATAGTTTATAGCCGTCTACATCTCGTGCCCTAGTACCCTTCCATCTAGTCTCCTGAACACACGCTATGTTAATGTTCCTCTTCTGAAGAATCTTACCTAACTCTATAGACTTCCCCGTCAACGTCCCAATGTTCCAAGACCCAATTCTCAACCTAGAGGCTTTCTTACCCCCCTTCCCACCCCTGGACCCCGCCCCCAGCCCCACCCGAGGACATGACCTTACTCTCACATCGTCCACTACCGCCACTATAAACAAAAGGTATTAGGTACACACTACCACTAAGAACCAATAATGGGGATGAAGGACTACAGGCTACGAACCCGAGTGCTAAAACAACTCAAAGGGAGACTACGAGAACAGTCACACGAGCAGGCACTGGAACAATGAATCTACCACGTCCACGAAACTACCCCTATGCAAACACAGGATTAAAATGAATAGATGAAACCTTAAGCTTAAAACACTAGTAGAAAAGATAGAAAAAGCAATCAATCCAATCGAAACTGCCGGCAAGGCAACAGTCAATAGATGTGCGCAGATACAATTCAAGAAAGATGGAACCTGGATCACAATCGGGACGCGCTGGATTTTTCGACTTGGTATACTCCAGATGCTGCGGAACATCGTGTATAGCTGCTGCTCTACTGCTTGTGCGTGTGCACCTCCGTACCGCCACCAAACAGCCACAAATGTGATACCTGCAAAACACACAAACATCCACGTATCCAAGAAAAATACAGGCAGGCCGGAGTCACCGTTACCAGCGGTAGAAAATTAATTCAAGAAAGATGGAATCTGGATCACAGTCGAGGATGTCCGGACTGCTTGTTTTAATATGATTCAAAAGAGTTGTTTTCCAGCCTAAAATTTAATTCTTAATAATTTTTTTCTCCTCTGAAGTTTGCAAATCAAGAACAATGAGGACTACTGGTCGCAAACCCAAAGTCCGAAGAGAAATCGAAAAAGCAAAGAAAGAAATGAAATGGAAATTAATGGATTACTGTAAAACTGAAGAGAGTATTGAAGAAACGAACTAGTTTGTATTGTAAATCAAATGCTATCGATTTCCACAACAGTCCAATTCAATCAAATTTTCTCGAGAAGATTTGTATTTCCAGATATTCGGTGACCGAAAACTGTGACGGAATATTCAAAATTCTCCAAGATAACGGGGGCTAAAGAAAAACGCAGAATTAAGGAAACCAATAATTGATGACTTAAAAACAAGGTATTAAAGAAACCTGCAATCGGAAATTTAAATGGCAATAAAGCAACTAAGCAAAGTGGTGTGTAATCCAATCGCAGAGTGATTCTTTCTTCTTCAAGATGATGAAGAAAATGACCCAACTCTTTTAATTAAAATCGTTTTTTAAATTCACCAGAGATGAAGAATTCTTGAAAGAAATTATTTTCTGAAAAATATAAAGGTTTTTGAAAGTGAAATATTTTGTGAACCCTGTGGTATCGGGCCCGTATTATGGTTTCGGAGCCCGGTATAGGTTCAATATGATTTATATGTGTTGTCGGTAAAGTTTGGTAAGAAACGGAATCCATTTGACGTGATTCGGACCTTAAATGCAAAATTTGATGTTTAAGAAGTTTTGAGAAATTTCATTGATCTTGAGGTTTAATTCAATGTTCATGACGTTATTTTGGTGATTTGATTACACAAATAAGTCCGTAGGATGTTTTTGAGGCTGTGTGTATGTTTGGTTTGGAGCCCCGAGGGCTCGGGTGACTTTTGGATAGGCCACAGAGTGTATTTTGGACTTAGAAAATTGCAGATTTTTCTTGCGAAGCCTGGCTCGCAAATGCGATATCGCAAATGCGAGCGCCTTATCGCAATTGCGAAGGAAGCCCAGGCCAGCTCCATCTCGCAAATGCGAGGAAACCCATCGCAAATGCGATGCCCCTTTTCCCAGCCAGTAGTCGCAAATGCGACGCCCCTCTCGCAATTCCCAACTCGCAAATGCGAGAGTCCTTTTGCAATTCCCAAGCTAGATTGCGAACCCCTGTTCGCAATTCCCACATCCGAGACCTGCAACTTTTATACTTAGACGAATTTTAACCCATTTTCACATCTTTTCAAAACACAAACTCCCTAGGGCAATTTTTCAAGAACAAATCTTCTTCCAAATCAATTGTAAGTCACTTTTAACTCGTTTCCTTCAATCATCAACATCTTTTAACATGATTTCAACTTCAAATTAATAATTTTTATGGGGAAAATTGGGTGTTTTTGGTAGAACCTAGGTTTTCAAAAAAATGGGGATTTGGACCTCGATTTGAGGTCCGATTTCAAAACAAATTATATATTTGAGTTCGTGGGAGAATGGGTAATCGGGTTTTGGTTCGAACCTCGGGTTTTGACCATGTGGTCCTGGGGGCGATTTTTGACTTTTTGGGTAAAACTTTAGAAAACTCATTTTCATGCATTAGAATTGATTCATTTAGCATTTGTTGATGCAATTAAGTAACTTGTGACTAGATACGAGCGAATTGGTGGTAGAATCAAGGGGTAAAGCGATAGTTGAGACGTGAATTGTGTTCGTGACATTGAGGTAAGTGTTTGGTCTAACCTTAGCTTAAGGGATTAGGAGTCGAGTCCTATTTGCTATGTGGTAATTGTTGAGTACAACGTATAGGCATGGTGTCGAGTATCTATGCGTTGGTGTCTAGCATGCCCGTGAGTCTCTTAATGTGATTTTTATGACTTCATCGTATTATTCATATCTTGGTGATGATTTTTAATTGTTGGGCAAAGTTCGTGGAAGTAATTGTGATGTTTGATCATTGAGGAGCGTTGACTCAAGTTGTGTAACGAATTGTGAAAGTATGAGCGGTAATTGAAACCTTTGGAGCATTGGCTCAGGTTGTAAGTGAGTTGTGAAGTAAAAGTGAAAAAGAGAAAAGAATCACTATATTGACTCCCTTGCCGGATATTGTTGTTGTTTTGATGTTGTCCCTTGCCGGGACTTGTTGTTGAATTATTGTTTCCTTTCCCAGATTCTTATTGTGATTTTATTCATTTCCTTGCCTTATTGCTTGTGATTGTTGTTTGGGTGAGGAAGAGAGTTAAAGCACGAAGGGTGATGCCGTGCATTATTTTGGTAAGAGAGTGTTAAAGCACGAAGGGTGATGTCGTGTATGATTTTGTGAGGTAATAGTGTAAAGCACGAAGGGTGATGCCGTGCTGCACAATGTACCATTCCGTGCCGATTATATTGATTATATGATGAGGACGAGAGTAAAAGCATGAAGGGTGATGCCGTGCACATTTTCATTACTTGATTGTTTTGGTGAGGACGAGAGTAAAAGCACGAAGGGTGGTGCCGTGCACTTATTATTTTCTGGTTCTCTATTGATATCCGAGATATATTGTTCCTTCCATTTACCTGTTGTCTTTCCATTCTGAATTGATATCTCCCCCACAGCATGCTTTCCCCTCCCATACTTGACTGTTTAATTCTGTACCTCTTTTCCGTTGTATATAGTTGAATTGCACAGGTTTGTTTGGTAGCCTGGTCCTAGCCTCGTCACTCCTTCGCCGAGGTTAGGCTAGGCACTTACCAGCACATGGGGTCGATTTTGCTGATACTACACTCTGCACTCTTTTGTGCAGATCCCAGTGCTGTTGACTTTGGACCGTAGATTGAGTGGTTACCTTCAGTCCACGCGGAGATCCAAGGTAGACCTGGAGGCGTCCGCAGGCCCAGGCGTCTCCTCTATCACTTATTTCCTGTTTCATCTCTTTGATTATGAGACAGTATATCTTTTATTTTCAGACTTTGTATTTAGCATTCTTAGATCTGTGACACTGTGACACCAGTTCTGGGTGGTTAAGGCTTAATCGGTTGTAATAGTTGCATGTTCAGATATTTTATTGCTTTCTTCCGCTTATTCTAAATTTTCTGCTGTTTTCACGTTATTGCTTTATAATTGTTAAAAGGAAATAATTGGGTAATGAAGTAATTAGTTAAAGAATTGGCTTGCCTAGCTCACATTAGTAGGCGCCATCACGACTCCCGAGGGTGGGAAATCCGAGTCGTGACATGGACGATGTCCCTTGCTTTTTTGATTTTCAGGAGATTAGTGCACCACCAAACTTTACCACATAACCAGTAACTGATCTTCTAGACTCCACACATGCTCCTCAATCCGAATCACAGTAGGCTACAAGGTGTTTGCAGCTCCCAATAGGCATAAAGAGTCCAAGTCCTGGTGTGGACTTAATGTACCTTACTACTCTTCTTGCAGCATCCATGCGAGAAACTTTAGGTGCATGCATATACTGACTAAGCATCTGTACTACAAAGGCTATGTCTGGCCTTGTCAAGGTTAAGTACAATAATCTTCCTATCAACCTCTGATAGCTGCCTTTATCTTCAAGTATCATATCTTCAGAAACATTGTTCTTTACCTCCTGATCAAACTCAACAGAATTGAGCTTATGATTAAACTCAAGAGGTGTGCACACTGGTTTTCCACCTGCTATACCAAGTTCAGAAATCAGTTCTAAGGCATACTTTCTTTGGCACATCAAGATACCCTTCTGAGATCTTTAGAATTCAATTCCAAGAAAGTACTTCAGCTCTCCCTAATCCTTTTGAATCTTTCCTGTAGCTCTTTTCTGACTTGTTTGATAAGGTGTAGGTTGTTACCTGTGACTAACAATTCATCCACATATACTAGAACAAGCACCAATTGTGTCCCTATCTTCTTTGTAAAGAGGGAGTAATCATAGTGACTTTGCACAAACTCCATTGCTAAAAGTGCTTCTGTCAATTTGAGGTTCCATTGTCTCGGTGCTTGCTTCAGCCCATATAAGGACTTATGCAATTTGCACACTTTCTGATACCCCCTAGCTTGAAAAGCCATCTGGAATGTGCATGTAAACCTCCTCCACTAAGTCACCTTGCAGAAATGCATTATGAACATCCATCTTGAAAATATACCAACTGGAAGCAGCAGCTATAGCAACTACAACTCTCACAGTAACCATTTTGGCTACTGGTGAGAAAGTTTTTGTATAGTCTAACCCTTTTTATTGGTTATAGCCCTTTGCTACCAATTTGGCCTTATACCTTTTCACCTCACCATTGGACTTATACTTGACTTTGAACACCCATTTACACCCAATAGGAACTTTTCCTGGAGGTAGGTCTACTATGGACCAGGTATTGTTTTCCTCTAAAGCTGAGATTTCAGCTTGCATAGCTTCCACATATTTTGGATCAGCACTGGCCTCACTAAAGGAATTAGGTTCAACGATGGCACAGTAAGCATCTAGAGAAGCTTGATAGGCAAGAGAGAGCTGGTCATAAGACACATATTATGAGACTGGATATTGATAAGTGGACTTCTTAGGTTGTACAACATAATCGGTGAGCCACACAGGAGATTTAGAGGGTATGGAATACCTCCTGGGTGCTGTAGGAGATGATGAGTATTCAGTGGAAACCTTTGTAGGCACAGATACTGAGTGATCATCACTGATAGAGGTAGGAGAAGATGGCTGTTGATCACCCTTGTAGGCAGGTGATGAATCTGTGAACTCAAGGATAGAATAGATAGGAAACACCAGACTTCATATTCTTAACATGAAAGATATCTTCCTTAAACACAACATCGCTGCTCAGAAAGAAATTTTTGGAATGTAGGTCATATAGAACATAGCCCTTTTGAGAAAAGGAGTACCCCATGTGAACTGCTGGGACTGCTCTAGGACTAAATTTGTCTACCTTCTGCACTTTGGTGGCATAGCACAAGCTTCCAAATACTATGAGATGTTGTATGGATGGTACTCTCTAAAATAATGCTTCAAAGGGAGTCTTTCCTTGATGAATAACGGAAGGTAACATATTGAGCAGATAAACTGCAGTGGACACGCATTCACCCCAAAAACTCAATGGTATATAGGCCTGAAACCTGAGTGCTCTAGACATGTCTAAAATTGAGTTGTGTCTCCTCTCAATAGCTCCATTCTATTGAGGTGTGTATACACAGGAGCTTTGGTGAAGAATTCCAAGACTTTGCAATAAGGAAGTCGCTTGGGCATTCATGAATTCAGTACCATTATCTGTTCTAAGACATTTAACTGCACTTCTGAACTGATTTGTAACCATTGCTAATAAGTTTTTCAATGCTACAATAGTATCAGCTTTAGTGGTTATATGGACTCCAGACATCTGCATGCACAAAATCAAATATAGAAGCAGAACATGAAAAGTTAAGATGAAAGGGAAGTCTTGACTGTTTTGCAATGGGATACACAGTACAATGATCACCAGTCAGGTGCAAATCATGTAAGCTATGTAGTTTATGTACCACCTTTAAAGGAGCATGTCCTAACCTTTTATGCCACAAGGAAAACTTATTGCACGATTGTGTGTTACTCTCACTAGCACACTTATTTGTACTACTAACAATGGTATTTACAGTTGGTGGTAAATGTTGATAAAGAGATTGCCTGTCTTCAGCCTTGGGAATGTAGAGACCAAGTTCTGCTTTACCAATCCCCAGGACTTTCCCACTGAAGAGTTCCTGAAAGACACAGAAATCATGGAAGAATGCCACCATACACCTTAGTTCTTTTGTGATGTTAGAGACTGGGAGTAGATTATACTTGAACTCTAGAATATGTAATATGTTCTAAACCTTCTTATCTCTGAAAAAGGAATAGATCTTAGTGTGTGTAATAGTAGCCTTCTCACCAGTAGGTAGATATACTTTGTTTTTATCTATCTCTGATAATTCTTTATAGGAATCTAATAGGTTTAGACTATGTACCATGTGATTAGATGCTCCTGTATCTATTATCCAATTATGATTTACCAAGGTAGACATAAAAACATGTATGTTACTTGTTGTTCTTGTAGTTGCTAAATTTGCTATAGGTTCAACATCCTTGCCTTTGTTCAACACCTACAGGATTTGTTGATATTGTTCTGGAGTGAAAAATTGAGCTGGGGAACTGAGAGCAGAACTTCCCAAGGAGTTGTTTTGTGCTTCTGAAGGCTGATTTCCATAGTAGCTTACATTGTTGGATTGAGCATTGAAACTTCCTCCTCTCTTCTTGTTTTTGAAATCACTAGGATAGCCATGTATCTTGAAGCAATTATCCTTGGTGTGTCCTTTGGACTTGCAGTACTAAGAATAAACTGGTGCCTTATTGAAGGAGTTTTTAGACTTATAGCCTCCAGTATACCCAGTATTTGTAGAGGCTCCATTGTTATTGAAACCTCCATTGTTGTTGTAATGTCTATTACTCATCATTGCAGCAACTTCATTAACATCATTAGAGCCATACGCACCCTTTCCATTGATCCTCTGACTTTCAACATTGATAATCATAACATAAGCTCGATTCAGATTAGGTAGTGGTCTAATCATTAACACCTAATTCTTAGCATCTTCATATGAGTCATTAAGCCCAGTGAGAAACTGATAGAGCTTTTGAAGTTGATAGTGGTCAACATGCTTCTTTGACTCTGGACAACCACATGTAGGAGAAGGAGTTAATGTTTCATATTCATCCTAAAATTCTTTCAATCGAGAAAAGTATACAGATACAGAGGATGCTCCTGGTAGTATGGCTATTTCCTTATGCAGGTAAGCTGCCCTAGAAACATTTACTTTGTCACATCTTTCCCGAAGATCTTCCCGAACATTGTAGGCATCTGATGCATAAATTACAGTACTGAGCAGATTTGGGAATATTGTATTCATGATCCACCCAAGCACTATTGTATTACATCTATCCCATAGTTCATGAAGGCTAACATCATAGTTACTTTTTTTGTAGGTGCCTAGAACAAATCCAAATTTATTTTTGCCATGCAACACAATTTTCAATGATCTACTCCAGATCGAGTAATTGTTAGAACCTTGTAGTTGAATAGAAATAAGAATTGAACCTTGTGTATCAGATGAATGTATATACAGAGGATGATGATGATCATCTTGATCGACTGATTGAGCTGCATTAAGAGATGTGAACTGAGTATCGGCATCTTTTTCATGAACCGACATTGTTGAGAATTGAGAAAACCTTCGAGAATTTTGAATCGAAGAAGAGAAGTGTAACTATTGGCACATACACAGATTGCTTGCAACCAATTTAGGTCCAATCGAGCAAATCACACACAGATCTCAAACCCTAGCTTGAAGTAGGTAAAATTCGGATGAGAAATTAACTCAGCTAGTTGCACAATGCAGATATTGAGAATGAGACTAAGTACTCCGTAACAGTTGAGCAATTATTACTCGATTAACCGAGCTCTGATACCATGTTAAGGAGATCTAGCTATGACGGAAATAACAAAACAGAAAGAGAGAAGAGTGAAATAAAGGAGAAGAACAGTTACTCCATTATCTGAAAAAATAAAATGTACAGCTCACTCTTAACAGTGTAAGTACTACTACTTATAGAGACTAAGCACTAACTCTATTGCTATTCCACTAAGTAGTTATAACTAACTACTTACTAACTACTATACACTTAAATACGCGAAACCCACAACAGATAAGCTCATCTAACTTTAGTCTAGTCTTTTTCTGGAAATATAAAATATAAAAAAGAAAGTGTTAAATTTCAATAAGAGTTCAAATTAAAAAGATTGGCAATAATTAAGTCAAGTAGTAAAACTCTACGAACAGAAAACACAAATTTTTGGTTTGGATTGATGCGATTTCATTTTTTTTCCTCCTTAAATTCAAAATCCAACCTATGCTTCTTTTCGTTTGAGAAAAGAAGACTTCCATTTTTTTTTTATGCTCAATTTTAAAATGATCCCACAATATTCATTCGGTTAACTAATTAAAAGCTGACAAGAAATTGTTAAGTGTTATAAAATGATAAAAGAAGAAGAACAATATTGCAGAGAAAGAGAGAGGGGAAATTCTTATTGAATTTGGGATAAATTACAATGGAATAGAACCCTCTATTTATAGGGAGAGGTTGACTTAGCCACCAAGTAATAAACCCTAGAATCTCTCTAAATATGGACATTCACCATAAATAGAATTATATTTATAACACTCCCCCTGAATGTCTATTCAACAGATAATGTGCCTCGTTAAAACATTAACTAAAAGAAAACCCAATGGGAAAAAATTCTAGAAAAGAAAAAAGAGTACACATGTTTAGAAATGCGCCTATTGGTTGCCTCGTTAAAAACCTTGCAAGGAAAACCCAGTGGGACAAAATCTTGTAAGGGAAAAAGAGTGCAACGCGCATTAACTCCCCTTGATGAGAGCATCAATTCACATCCTTGAGCCTTCGCATCCCGATCTTGTACACTAGCTTCTTGAAGGTTGACGTTGGTAGAGATTTTGTGAACAAATCAGCCATATTATCACTTGAACGAATCTGTTGCACATTAATATCACCATTCTTTTGAAGATCACGTGTGAAAAATAACTTTGGTGAAATGTGCTTTGTCCTATCTCCTTTTATGAATCCTCCCTTCAATTGAGCTATGCATGCTGCATTATCTTCATACAAAATTGTGGGTAGTTTGTCACATTTCACACCACATTTGTCACGAATAAGATGTATTATAGACCTCAACCACACACATTCTCGACTTGCTTCATGAATAGCAATTATCTCAGCATGGTTAGATGAAGTAGCCACAATTGATTGCTTAGTCGATCCCCAAGATATGGCAGTGCCTCCACAGGTAAATACATAACCTATTTGAGACCGAGCCTTGTGTGGGTCAGATAAATACCCAGCATCAGCATAACCAACAAGATCGGGACTGCAATTGTTGCCATAAAATAAGCCCATATCGGTAGTCCCTTTTAGATACCGCAATATGTGTTTGATTCCATTCCAATGTCTCCTTGTGGGAGCAGAGCTATATCTTGCTAAGACATTAACTGAAAAAGTTATGTCAGGCCTTGTAGTATTGGCAAGATAAATTAGTGCACCAATTGCACTAAGATATGGTACTTCAGGACCAAGTAGCTCTTCATTCTTTTCTTGAGGTCGGAATGATCCTTATTCACATCAAGTGATCGAACAACCATCAGAGTACTTAATGGATGTGCTCCATCAATGTAAAACCGTTTCAATACCTTTTCTATGTAGGTAGATTGATGAATAAATATTCCGTTTGCCAAATGTTCAATTTGCAAACCAAGACATAATTTTGTCTTTCCGAGATCTTTCATCTCGAATTCCTTCTTTAAATAATCAATTGCCTTTTGGAGTTCTATAGGAGTTCCAATAAAGTTTATGTCATCAACATATACGGCAAGTACAACAAATTCTGATGTTGTTTTCTTTATAAAAACACATGGGCAAATGGCATCATTTATATAGCCTTCCTTTAATAAATACTCACTAAGACGATTATACCACATTCGTCCTGATTGCTTTAGACCATACAAAGATCTTTGCAATTTGATTGAAAATATTTCCCGGGACTTTGAATTATGTGCGTTTGGCATTTTAAATCTATCGGGAATTTTCATGTATATCTCATTATCAAGTGAGCCATAAAGGTAGGCGGTAACCACATCCATTTAATGCATGTCAAGCTTCATGGACAGCAAAACTAATGAGATAACGGAACGTTATAGCATCCATAACGGGTGAATATGTCTCTTCATAATCGACACCAGGCCTTTGTGAAAATCCTTGTGCAACAAGGCGTGCCTTATATCTTTGTACCTCGTTTTTCTCATTTCTCTTGCGTACAAAGACCCATTTATAGCCAACAGGCTTAACACCATTAGGTGTTTGGACTACAGGCCCAAAAACTTCACGTTTCGCAAGTGAATTCAACTCTGATTGGATTGCTTCTTGCCATTTTGGCCAATCACGTCTTTGTCGACATTCTCCAACAGACTGAGGTTCAAGATCCTCACTTTCTTGCATAATGCTAGATGCAACATTATATGCAAAGACATAATCCACCACTATATCCACTCGATTCAAATTTGTCTCAATATCGATTGGATTTATTGATAGTTCCTTATTTTCTTGAGTCTCGGGCTCAGTGGATTCCTCATGAATCTCATAATTTGTTAAATCGTGGATTTCTTCATGAGATTCTTTCGTAGTTTCATTTTGATCGTTTGTTTTCCTTTTTCTAGGATTTCGATCTTTGGAACCTAATGGTCTGCCACGTTTTAGGCGTGCTTTTGACTCATTAGCTATGACACTAGAAGATTGTCCAATAGGGACATCAATACGGATTGGAACATTCTCTGCAGGGATATGTGATTTTGTTATCCTTTTCAAATCCGTAAATGCGTCTGGCATTTGATTTGCTATTCTCTGCAAATGAATAATCTTTTGCACCTCTTTTTCACAAATAGAGGCACGTGGATCAAGATGAGATAATGATGGATTTTTCCACAAAATTTCCCGTTTGGTTTCACCAACTTCTCCCCCCTAATTTTGGGAAGAGTGTCTCATCGAATCGACAGTCTGCAAATCGTGCAGTAAACAAATCCCCCGTCAACTGTTTGAGGTAGCGAATNCGAGCAGTGAATAAATCCCCCGTTAATGTTTCAAGATAGCGAATAATGGAGGGCGATTCAAACCCAACGTATATTCCTAACCTTCTTTGGGGACCCATTTTGGTGCGATATGGCGGTGTTACAGCACATATACTGCGCATCCAAAAATTCTTAAATGGGATGTATTAGGTTCATGACCCAAAACTAATTGCAACGGGGAATATTTATGATAATTTATCGGTCTGAGACGAACTAGCATTGCTGCATGCAAAATGGCGTGACCCCAAACAGAAGTGGGTAACCTCGTTTTCATGAGTAACGGTCTTGCTATCAATTGCAGACGTTTAATTAAAGACTCCGCAAGGCCATTTTGAGTGTGAACATGAGCTACAGGATGTTCCACTTTTATCCCAATTGATAAGCAATAATCATTAAATGCTTGGGATGAAAACCCAGCATTATTATCAAGTCTAATAGACTTAATTGGATTATTGGGAAATTGTGCCCGTAATCGAATTATTTGTGCCATTAATTTTGCAAACGCGAGGTTGCGAGATGACAATAGGCACACATGGGACCATCTAGAAGATGCGTCTATTAAGACCATAAAATATCTAAACGACCCACTAGGTGGGTGAATAGGTCCACAAATGTCCCCTTGTATACGTTCCAAAAACGCAGGGGACTCAATTCCAACCTTTGTTGGTGATGGTCTAATAATTAACTTGCCTTGATAACAAGAAGTGCAAGAAAATTCATCATTTAAAAGAATCTTTAAATTCTTTAATGGATGCCCATTTGAGTTTTCTATAATTCGTCTCATCATAATTGATCCAGGGTATCCCAATCGATCATGCCAAAGTACAAAAGTATTGGAATCGGTAACCTTTTGGTTTACAATAGAATGTGCCTCAATTGCACTAATTCTTGTCCAATACAGGCCACAAGACAAAGATGGGAACTTCTCAATAGCCCTTTTCTGGCCAGAGACATTTTTGGTAATGATGAGATATTCAAGATTATTCTCATCTATTGTCTCAATATGATATCCATTTCGACGGATATCTTTAAAACTCAACAAGTTCCTCTTGGACTTGGAGGAGAACATTGCATTCTCTATGATAAGTATTGTTCCCTTAGGCAGAGTTATAGTAGCTCTTCCAGAGCCTTCAATTAAATTACTACTACCAGAAATTGTAGTAACATCTGCCTTACACATACGTAAATGAGAGAAATATTTCTTCTCTTTGAATATTGTATGTGTCGTACATGAATCAATTAAACAAATATTTTTACAATTGAACTTTGATCCAAGTTTACCTGGAGAGATATCGACATTTGTTTGTTCCATTGAATAAAGACTGTTGCACGTTTTCTAATCTTGATTCACAGTTGAAAAGTCTTCTAAGTCTTGATCAATTGTTTGCTAATTCTTCTCTAAGAGGTAAGTGAAGACAACGAACACTACTGACTTACATACACAACCTTTCAGCATAGGCGCAACTGGATATTGAAAACATAAAACATGTTTCTTAATCTTCTTGAGACGGTAGAGTCTCGTGCTGATAACGTGTTATAAAATGATAAAAGAAGAAGAACAATATTGCAGAGAAAGAGAGAGGGAAAATTCTTATTGAATTTGGGATGAATTACAATGGAATAGAACCCTCTATTTATAGGGAGAGGTTGACTTAGTCACCAAGTAATAAACCCTAGAATCTCTCTAAATATGGACATTCACCATAAATAGAATTCTATTTATAACATTAAGTTTAAACTTGCTTTAGTTCAAATAGGATGTGAGTTGCTTTAATCCAACCTATATATAGAATGTTTTTCACGTTTAAAATAAAGTTAGCATCTTTGTAAGGCTAACTACTTTTCTTGCCGGCTATTTCCTTTTTTTCTCTTCTATGTATTCGATATTTGGATTGAGATTTCTGTTAAAGATGAAGATTAGGGGCGGGCGGGCGTTCGGGCTGTTCGGATTAAATATAAAATTTTCAGTTTAAATTTTTGATTTTTGAATTGAAGAAATGACAATCCAAATCTAATTCAGATAAGCTCGAATTGGATCAGATCTTTTTAATTCGGTTTCGGATTAATCGGTTTGGATATTTTATATTTTCGGTTTTAAGATTATAAGTTGAGATTTTTCTCCTTTTTACAAAAATAAATATCCAAATGAACTACTCATGTTAAATTACCTGAAAAGTTCCTCATTCTCACGGTAATCATCCAGATAAAGTATTCAAGTAGTAAAATTAGTATCAAGGAAATGCAACAGAGACATTAATACGGCTAATAAGAAGTAGCTATAGTAAAATCATATCCAAATTCCAAATAGAAAATATCCTGACAGTAACTTAGTAATTAATATTAAATGTATGAGATAATATCTAATGAGTAAGGTGTTCAACTTAATGCTACTAGCATATGGATAATGGACTAAAAATAAAATATAAAAATTTCAGATTTTCGTATATCCAAAAATCCGAAGTACCAAATCCAATATCTAATTCGAAGTTCAAAAATTTTAAAAATCAAATCCATAATTCAATCCGCAATTCGAAAATTCAAACCAAGAATCCGAAAAAACTATTGCCACCTCTAATCTTTATCATACCTAACACAACTTTTATCTCCTCAAGAAAATTTGGGAAGGATAGGGATAAAAAGAGTGTTATTCGTCAATATCTTTTAAGTGATAACACTTACACCTACGAAAGGGGGAAAGGACGATAAGACTAGCAGTAAAATATCAAGAAAATAGAGTATCGCTATAAGTTTAGTTGTTGGCTATATTATCCATGGGGTCTTTTAATAATTACCAGAATCAAAGAACTTCTAATACAGTAATAATGGAGAAGGAAAAACCGTGTTATTCTTCAATATCTTTAAGTGATAACACTTACACCTATGAAGAGGAAAAAGACGATAAGACTAACCATAAAATATTAAGAGAATGTATAGTTAGATAGAAGTTTACTGATGCACGCTACACCACCCATGTGCGTCTTTTAATAAATAAAAAAAAGGGTAGTCCGGTGCATTAAATTCCCGCTATGCAAGGGTAAGGGGCGGACCACAAGGATTTATCGTACAGCCTTACTATGCATTTCTGCAAAAAGTTATTTCTACGGCTCAAACCCCTGACGTCCTGGTCAAATGACAACAATTTTACCAGTTACGCCAAGACTCCCTTCATGTGCGTCTTTTAATAATTTCTAATATAATGGGGAAGGAATTTTTGGGTCTACCAATTATATTCCCTTCACAACAAACACCGATGGTGAAAATCGAAACTAATGCACTTAAGATTGATACTGAGATTCCATTGTCTGTTAACATACAATTTCTCAAATAGAAACTGACTCAAAAGAGGTCATTAACATGTTAAGTAGAGGAGAGATTACACCTTATCCTTAATTAAATTGAGGGATGTGAAGGTATAATCACATATAAGCTATGGATTAAATTGAGGAATGTGAAGGTATAATCACATATTCAAATAAGCGATGGACTAGCTAAATATGGAAGCAAGCTAAAAGTTATTACAAAAGAAAAGTCAAGTGCGAGAGGAGATAGTGATACTCTCTCTAAAAATCTCTCTCCCTTCTCTCTAAATGTCAAACGCGTTGCAGACCTCACCCGACCATATGACCCACCTGACCAAACAAAGAAAATATCGACGGATCACATGTCTACTCCCCACAGCGACAGGGTAACGGCTAGCCCAACGGCTATTATTCTCACCGGCACAGTCGGAACCAACACCGGAAATACAGCCACTGATCCAATACCTAACAAAAATCTTCTGATGCCATCCAAACACCCAGTTCCTCTGATAACAACATCCAAAAACACACCCAGCCTCTTAATCGCACTCCTTACCCAAAAATTTTGAGTAATTTCGATCAACCCCAACCCAAAACTTTTCACACAAATGACCAACAGTGCATGCAACCACAAAATAGCAAACAAATACCTGAACCTAAACTCCATAATCAACAAAATGATTTTGCTCAAGGGAGTAATTACATCAAAAGCAAGCAATTGGTGTCTAAACCAACTTTTTCCGCCACTGTCCAAACCAACCTCCAATCGCCTGACAGTGGCGCCATGGTTGAGATTCAACACGGCACGCACCTTGGTAAACCGGTTGTTTTCTTCAAGGCGGAGGACTATTTCGTTAACTTATCTAAAGAGTGCAGATTCACTAGCATTGGTAAGTTCTATCGAGGTAAACCATCCACGGAGGAAATTAGGAAGACTTTTATTAGGCAATTCTAACTCTTTGCCTCTGTTAAGATAGCATACTTCGATCCTAAGCATGTTTACCTTGACTTCGTTAATGAAGTTGATTACAATCACGTCTTCGCGAAGGATTATATTGACATTGGCGATGCCCCTATGAAAATCCTCAAGTAGACTCCGGATTTCAAACCGGAGGAGGAAACATCCATTGTCCCTATTTGGATCTTAATTCACCAACTTCCCTTGCATCTGTTTAAATGGAATATTGTATCCAAACTCGTTCAAGATGTAGGTGTGGTTGTGGCTCCGGACCTGGCAACCTACTCAAAGTCTAGAGGTAACGTTGCGAAGGTTAAAGTTGAAATTGATCTCCTAAAACCTAAACTTGATCAAATATGGCTAGGTTATAAAAGACTCTATGGTTTAATGATGGAAAATGGCTTGACATGTATGAAAAGGATCCAGCTATTGTGTGTACTGCAAAATGCAAGGTCACTATGAGAGCCAGTGCATAAATAAGATCAGAGACGAAAGGATTAAAGCAGAAAAAGAAGCTCAACTCAATAAGGAGAAGGAACAAAAAAGAGATTGTCACGACCCAAACCTATGGGCCGCAACGGGCACTCGGTACCTTACTCAACCGAGTACCTCCTAATGTATCTTCCGTATCATACTATCATAGGTAAATGATCCAAAGAGGTTGTCATGAGATAAGTACAATAAAACATGGAGAAATACTCGACATTGGACGATACAACATGTAACCCAAACTTATACATATGACATACGGGCCTATAAGGCCAAAATAACCACTCGTATACCGGACATAGGCCGACAAGGCCATACAATCTTTTATGTACATGACATCTGTCTACAAGCCTTTAAAAATACATAATTTTTACAAGGGTCGGGACAGAGTCCCGTCATACCAAAAAAATACACGTCTAAATCATACTAACCAAACAAGCAACTCCGAAGTAAATGGAGCGCACCACATCTTTCACTGAGCTGATAGCCTATTTGGAGGACTCTTGACCTGTCTATCGGGACCTGCGGGCATGAAATGCAGCGTCCCCAGGCAAAAGAGACGTCAGTACGAATAATGTACCGAGTATATAAGGCACATAAATAAGTACATAAAAGATATGGAAGAAATATAGAGTACATGACTCAACCTGTAAGTCTGGACAACTCTGTAAATCATGAAATACTTATAGTGTCATGCATATGCATATGAATATCATGTCGTGCATGTGTTCATAATATCATCAAGCCTCTAAGGGCATCCCATCATATCATCTCAGCCACTGTGGGCAAAATCATCAACGTATACCAGCTGATCAGGTGGTGATGTGTATATAACGCCGTAACCTTTTCCTATATCCCATATA
>NW_017670322.1:303154-332887 GCF_001879085.1 Nicotiana attenuata
TTTCCTATATATATATATATATATATATATATATATATATATATATATATATATATATATATATATATATATATATATATATATATATGTCTGAGTCATGGGTAAATGCACCTGTAAATAAATGCAATGCATGAGAAGTACGTTAATAAAATCTTTCGGAACATCATAAGACCATTATGCCTTTGATTAATATCATAAAATCAATTTAAGTATTTTCCGAGACCCATGAACAGACGATGGAATATAGGCACTTCTAATACTTCTATGAATAGAGTCATTTATGGAAGTTGTGCATTTGCTCATTTCATTTGTATCGTATGAATCATGCCAAAAGGAAAGAAGGGTTAGCCTTAACATACCTGAGCCGATTTTCTTGACAATCCCTTTAATATACGTCAATTGAAACAAATCACGTAACGGCGAGATCGGAGTAGGAAAAAATCCATATGATGTTCTTGCGAAATACTGCACCGTACTCCCTTAAAATTGCAACATCCCACGTTGCTAAGATGCTAAGAGGTTTTGCTTGCATAAACATACCAAAGATTAGAATGCAAACTTTCTCATCCATGCTTCATGTAGTCACCAACCTTGGTTTGGTGCTCTTAAGAGATTTTTTATAAACTTTATGATTTTGAAGAAGCAGTAACGTTCTCATCCATGCTTCATGTAGTCACCAACCTTGGTTTTGTGCTCTTAAGAGATTTTTAATATAATTGGGTGTGGGCCCCACTTTCCTAATGACTAAGCCAAATATTCTTCTAATTGTGACACCAATCTCATGACTTAAGAGTCACTTGGCTAAATCTTTGAAATGCTGCCACGTTTTTTTTGGCTCATCCTTATCCAACAATTAACCACTTAATTATTTATCCACAACTCCAATAATTAACCAATTACCCACATAAATAAGAATTATCCCGCTTTATTTAAAATACTACTCACTTTTAATATACTCTATACACCTTACTATCATGTGCATGTGGTACCTTGTATGGTATAAATACCGAGCATTATAGCTCGGACCGTATTTTATCCCAAAATGTCAAATTTTGACGAAATTGATTTTCTTCGATTTGCTTACCCTCTCACTTTCACGAATTTACTTATCACTTGTTTGAAATAACATAATACTTATAACCTCAAAAATAATCTCATTCCCGAGCTTACGTCGATTAACTTACGACGAAACTTTAGCGTTCGAATATGTGGGATGCAACATCTCATTTTCGAGCTTCCATTAATTTATTTATGGCGCACTCTCACGTACCAAAATATGGGGTGTAACATCATCCCCCCCTTTGGAACATTCGTCCTCGAATATTGACTGGTGCACTTAACATTTTCATAACCTATGTCTTCCGAATACTTTTAGTACTCTCCTTGCCATCTAGGCGACTGTTCTGTGAATAAATCCAAAGGCCAGGGCATTCCCCCCTTTAGGCCTCTTTCTCACACCACGACTTGTAGTCGGAATCATTCTAATCTCGTAACTGTTGCTACCTTCTATCATGCAGCCTGTACGACTCTAACTTTGTGTGTGCGCCCATGCAATGCTTCTCTCCTCTTTCCTCCAGCTCTTAGCCAATCTCTAGGCCTTACTTTGTGAACATATACAAAATTATGCCAAGCTGTTCCTCTGGGCGTCATTAGCTTTACTACATCTAAGTAGGCCATACTATACCATAACTCATACTTCGATTTATTGTTATTGAGGTCTGTGACCAAACTCCAGGTTACCCTTGTTGCTTATACTATATGCATAGAGCTGTGTCTTTTAACGCTTCTTCATTACTGTTCATCTTTAGAATGATGATCTAATCTAATCTCGTACTTTGTATCTTCTATCCATCCATTGTCGATTCACCTCAATGTTGATCTACAATTTTCCATTGATAACTTTGAAACTTCTTACGTAATACATTGCCACTAGGGCTTATGCAACATTGAGGAATATTTGAAGTGATTTTCTTGATCCACTTAGGGGCAATACTGTACTTCAATAATCGTATTTCATAGCATCCCAATATGATTCACCTAAAATTCCATACAATCCATGAAATCCTCTTCAAATCTTTAATCAATCGATGTCCCAAACGTCATCCTTTATCTGTTACAATTACACCTCCATTCTACTGCCAGGGCAGCATTCCATTTCTTCTAAATGCTACTAGTCTTAGACTCCTTTAGGTTCATTCAGGCTATATCGAGCTTTGTATAATTTAGAGAAACCACCATCTCTCTTGTTTTCACGGGCTTAATCTCGAAGACTTATCCATTCTCGTCACCTTCTCACTCGCCCTTTCGTATCCTTACTCCTGCCTTCCTAAAGCCTTGTCGCTCTATTATACTTTAGCTTGCGACCTACCTATATCCATTTATACTGCTCGCAATCTTGCTTCACCATAGATTTTCTTGTATTATTCTGGAACATCAAGCGAGACATTTCATCGTCTCCAACTCTTCTTTACTCTCTTGGATAGATCTCTCGGTATCTAGAACCCATAGGCTGGAAAATATACCTTTGACAATGCTGTTATCATTCCTGGATACTGAATCCCCATGCTTCTAGCCTTCTATCCGAAGTATGGACTATTCACAGCCTTCTGCATTTGGGTATCTTGTACGTTGTTCACCTTTACCTTACTTACTTTAAAATCTAGCATCGTATCTTCTATCTCATTCACGACCTCCCTTCCACATAGAATTCACGTCCATAACTTGAAGCTCTATTATAATACCTGCACCGCTAGTGCATACACAATCCAGGTAGGAGCTTCATGCTGACTTATTATAAGGTTGATACCCTGGTTTTATCATAGAGCTGTCATAAAATATGGCTACGGTACTATCTCTCTCGCACCTCTGATATTACGAGTGATTCTACAATGTTCTCAATTACGATATCCATCATTTCCTCGGTCCAATAATCAAACTCTTGATTTACTTAGTTGATGTAACTCCTTAGTTTCCTCTTTCCTCTGATCAACCTTTATGTAAGATTAAGCTATCTTCCAATCTGCGGCTCATGTTGTTAGTTATTACTTTATCCCTTCAAGGACACTATGGAATATCCATGATTCAATCTTCTAACAATTCGATCCTTTGTCTGTGACCTGGGCTCAATTCTTTCTTTTAACTTATACCGGAATCTTCTACGACTGTATGATTATCAACATATATACTATATGGATAATACTCCGAACTCTTAAGTGCATTCATAACGTAACTAACTTTGGATCATTGATCGAATAATTCCTTTCGTTCCTTCTTAGCTTTCTTTAAACGTAAGCTATTACTTTTCCTGGCCTTTCTGCCCCCTTGTTGCGTGCATACTTAGCTTATCTATTTTCCATGCATGCCGAAGTTTTCGGGAACTCATATGATCCCGAATATTACTTTTGGTTTTACTTCGCATTCATTAGCCACGGTAGGTGGTGCCACTTTCTTTGGAGCGCTTACAATGTTGTTGTGAGACTGTTGTTACACGACCATTTCCTCTTTAGGTCACTATGCTTAGGTTTAAGTCTTCTTCCTTATTTCCTCAGGTAGTCTTTCATTGTAGTATTTAGGGAGGAATTTCTTACTCTTGTAAAGCTGTGAGCTTATTACATCGTATACTCGGCAGAATTTTTGATGTCCTTGCTCGTCTATAATTATCCGTAGTTACTTATTTCCATGCCCTTGTGCTTGTAGGGTTGCTTCTGAACTGTGCGGTACCTTTGACTACCCAAACTCCTATCTGAATGTTTCTCAAGGTCACGACGTCATAACTGCAAGGCGGAATTCACTATGCTGGGTTTTACTATGTTTATCTTGCATGATCTATTGATTTATCTGTATCCTCTTGTCTAGCCATAACTAGGCTCTTCCTGAATCAACTACTAACTACTCGTTTGCCCGTTCTCATATCAATATTCCACGTAATCTTTCTTGAGTCATTTCCTTTGTCTTAACTTACGTCCCGCACTGGCTTCATAGCTGTCAATAACATCTCGGGCAGGAACCCTTACTTCCTTTCCTTGACGTCGTGCTTGCACAATATTCTGGAATCGTAGCATATCTATAGGATGCAATCTCATTCCTTTTTCATTTTTTTATTGCATTCTTCCTTTACTATTCCATAGTCACTAGAACCACTAAATTCTGACTTAATGCCACATCACTCCATAGTCCCCCCCTTTAGGGGAGTACTAAGAGTTGGAGCTACGACGACCTACCTATAGATGTTTACCTCTTCATCTTCGGCGTCCTTTTATATCATCGATGACCCTTACTCACGTTGCGGTAATCCTTCTGCACCAAGGATAACAAAATTCCTTACTCACGAGGGTGACACTTAGTGTAACTCGTACACAAAGTCCCTTAAGCTTAACTTTGCTCACATTGCTTGATTTAGAGAAGCGTCTTCCCGAATGACCATTCTATGAATTTCTCATGAATCTTCTTATGTTGTCCATTCTATTATCGCAATGAAATTTGAAACTCTCATGATGCCGACTATTATCCAATCACTCAATCCTTAATCCACGTTTAGTTTATCTTGTTCATCAGCCCATACTGATTTCTATTATCTTGGGGTCTAACATTTCCTTCGGTAGTTGTGTTGGAGTCATGAACTTATTTCTCGAAGTGAGGATATGACTTTATGGCCTATACTCTTTTGTTGTCTCAAGGCCTGTCACCTTTCGTCTTTTTCTTCACTTGACTATAGACTCTGTAATATTGTCATCTTTTTGACCTACCATTGTCATTCATGTATCACATCTTACTCTTAATGCTTCATTAGCTCTCTTCTTATTTTCTGCTAACATTTCTGTCTATCACTTTATTCTGAAAACTTCAACAGGATATTCTTTTGCTTTTAGCTCCCCTTTGCTCCATCACTGGCTCTTCGGGTTGCCTAATATTATCTTTCTACTAGGGACGGGAACCACATTTAGGTAATATTTATCCCTTCAAGGCTTCCAGTGCCTATCTTTGTAGTACTCATATCTAGTTGTACTATATTAGAGTGCACCATCTGGATGTCTCACAAGAAGATTTATTAGCACTTTTTGCAATATCCTTCAGAAATGTCAACTAACTTAAACAATCCATTCACCATTTTGGGTTACTCTAACCCCAGCCGGATCTTGATATCCTGTCCTTTTCTTAATCTGCACCTGTTAGCCCCCAATAGGGTATAACTGAGATGGGTGTGGCCAATTATACATACCTCTATTACTGTTCAGGTTAACTCACAATGCTTATATTTTTCTGCCGGAACTGTAATACTGATAATCCTCATTAACTGGGTGCCTCGTACCCTTCTTCACCTTGCTTCTTTTACTTGCAGAAGCTTGTGTCTCCCTTCTTATTCCTTTTTACCGTAAGAGTGGATAGGCATTCTTACCTTAGGGATCCTTATCAAAAAGCTTACACATCTTAGTATACACATGATCTGCTGAATACCTCTTATTTATCCATCATAAGCATGATGCAAAAATCGAGTTCCTCTGACTCAACTCTTTCACAGTTATATCTCTTACCAACCATCTTTTTGGATGTAGGTATCATCGTGCTATAAGTAAGATAGAATTTAGGAAATTGAGTTCTTACAACTGAGCTCTACCACACGATCTAGAGTAGGAAGAAAGAGTGACAGTCCTAAATGCCTCGTAGCCTCCTGCTTATAAGTGTGGTGCACGACGCACCCATAAACAAGAATCTACTAGACACGGCTTGTCGACTACCTAAGACATAACTGCTCTGATACCACTTTTTTCACGACCCAAACCTATGGGCCCCAACGGGAACCCGGTACCTTACTCAACCGAGTACCTACGTAACGTATTTTGAAGAAGCGATAACGTTCTCATCCATGCTTCATGTAGTCACCAACCTTGATTTTGTGCTCTTAAGAGATTTTTTATATAATTGGGTGTGGGCCCCACTTTCCTAATGACTAAGCCAAATATTCTTCTAATTGTGACACTAAAAATCATGACTTAAGAGTCACTTGGCTATCTTTGAAATGCTGCCACGTTTTTTTTGGCTCATCCTTATCCAACAATTAACCACTTAATTATTTATCCACAACTCCAATAATTAACCAATTACCCATATAATTAAGAATTATCCCGCTTTACTTAAAATACTACTCACTTTTAATATACTCTATACACCTTACTATTATGTGCATGTGGTACCTTGTATGGTACTAGTCCATAAATACCAGGCATTATAGCTCGGACCGTAATTTATCCCAATATGTCAAACTTTGAGGAAATTCATTTTCTTCGATTTGCTTAACCTCTCACTTTCACGAATTTACTTATCACTTGTTTGAAATAACATAATACTTATAACCTCAAAAATAATCTCATTCCCGAGCTTACGTCGATTAACTTACAACGAAACTTTAGCGTTCGAAAATGTGGGATACAACATCTCATTTTTGATCTTCCATTAATTTATTTATGGCGCACTTTCACGTACGAAAACATGGGGTGTAACAGAGATAATCCAAAGGATGATGGTTTCAAACGGTTTCGAAGAGGAAGGTTGCCAAAGTGAGATTTCACAACATACAAATGGAAATGCCCAACAAGCCCGATAGGCACAGCCATGAAGAGCAGAGATTGAATGAAACTCAACTCCAGAACCATCAAGCAGCAAACCAAGATCAGAGAGCTAAGGCAAGAACTGGCATTGTTATCAATGAACCAACCGAGGTGCAGAAGATCCCCATGATGGAAGAGGTGCCAGGTAAAGGTAAAAAGAAGCTGGATGATAAAACCACTCGCAACAACAACCAGAAGATTGGACAAAACATCAACAAGAAGAAGAGGTTCAGAGTTAGAAAAAAGAACCAAAACAGCAATAGCAATGAAGTCCAATTCCAAAACACTATTCTGGAAAAGGGTCAACCAAGCAACAAAGGAGCAGATACAAAACACAAATCCTCAGAGCAAAAGGCTAGCAACAAGGAAGATACCATTACTCCCCTTGATAATGATCAAAACAGTAGACACTCTTTCCAGAGGAATTTTACCAATGATAAGGACACAACCAAATACACAGATGAAGAAGCCAACAGTAGAAAGGGCACAGAATCCAACAATAACAAGAATAATCAACTAATTGATCCAGGAAATGTACATAACACTTATCTTAAGCTTATCAGTGGTACCAGCTTGGAAGAGGATCAAGAGAGGGAAGATATGTACATTGCCAACAATATTCACATGGCAGAATCATCTTTCGAGGATGATGCGGAAGAGGATAGCACAGAAGATGGTAGCTATGAGGATGAAATGAGCACCAAAGAATCTGATGAGTTCGAAAGTGTTGATAGTGAAAGCTTTCAGAATGAGGAACAACCTATAAACCACATTATTGATGAACATGCTGCCCAACTAATTGAAACCTTCAACTCTAATGCTCTAGTTGAGGTAAATGTAAGCTCGGAAATAGATAAAATTGTGGAAAGAACTCATTTATCTCCTAGAGGTAGAGGAAGAGGCAGAAGTAATGCTAACAAGGGCAGACACAACTCAAGAGGAAGAGGTGGAAGACTCACTTATCAACAAGTTGTTATTATACCACAGGAGAAAAACCTCTCCAATTGATTTATGATGTTTAAGTCTTTATATTGGAATATTAGAAGTATCAGTTCTAGTGGTGCTTTTGATAGACTTAAGCAAATTATCTGACTTTAATATCTTCCTTTTATTGCTATTAGTGAACCTTTTCACAAAGCAGACCAACTGAATAAGTTCAGGGCTATGTTGGGCTATGGTAATGCTTATGCCAATATCAATAGCCAAATCTAGATCTTCTAGAATAATGGGTTGAATTGTAATGTGGTGCAGGAATCTGATCAGCAGTTTACTTGTAGCATTGATTGGATGGGAACAAACATCCTGGTTACTTCAATTTATGCAAAGTGTGAGGCTGGTTTGAGAGAACAACTATGGAGTAACCTAAGGGATGTCTCTCAAAATTACAAGTTGCCTTGGTATATTGCAGGTGACTTTAATTGTATTATTGATCCAAGTGAAAAATAGGGCGGTAACCTTCATGTAATGTCCAAAAGCATGCCTACGAAACACTTTATCATGGATTGTGATCTTATTGACCAGGGCTTCTCAGGTTCACAATTTACATGGTGCAATGGGTGGGCTCTTAACAAGAGAGTCTGGAAAAGGCTTGATAGGGTGCTGGTGAACCAAGACTGGATGAACAATTATGATTCTACTAGTTCAATCACTTGATCAGATCATTACATACAACAATGATTACAATAGATCCGAGCTTAACCGTACTAATGCTCTCCTTATCAGGGCCTATAAAACTAAAGAGCCTATATGGAAGCAAAAATCTGGGATCAAATGGTTTGTGGATGGGAAAGTTAATTCTAAATTCTTTCACTCCATTGTCAAGGGTAGGAGGAAGAGGTTATCTATCAAGAAGATCAGACTTAATGATGGCAATTGGATTGAAGGAGATGAACATATTGCCAATGAAGCTATATCCTTTTTTTCAGAACTAATTTACTAGAGAATATACTGACTCCAATTTCTCTATCCTTAATTGTATTCCTAAAGTAATCAATGAAATGGAAAATGCATATCTCACAGCTAATCCTACTATGGAGGAATTAAAAGCCGTTGTATTCTCTTTGAGCCCATACAGTGCCCTCGGACCAGATAAGCTTTCTGGGAAATTTTATCATTCCTATTGGGATATTATTGAGGAGGACCTATTACTAATGGTTATTGACTTCTTTGCAGGTAACCAAATTCCAAAGGCCATTACCCATACCTGCCTGATCCTCATTCCTAAAGTGGATAACCCTCAAGCTTTCAATGAATTAAGGCATATTAGCCTTAACAACTTCTCCTGTAAGATTATCTCTAGCCTAGTTTACCAAAGACTAAGCCTCCTCATGAACAAGCTGATCTCTCCTTATCAAACAGGTTTTATCAAGGGGAGATCCAAAACTGAAAGTATCATGATGACTCAGGATATGGTCCATAATATTACAAAGCCCTCCATCCATGGGAATGTGGTTTTAAAAGTCGACATGACTAAAGCATATGACAGAGTCTCATGGGAATACTTGTGTAATATTATGAGGCATTTTGGGTTCAACAAAACTTGGATTGATATTATCTAGAGGTTTATTTCTAGTGTCTGGTATTCTGTAAATATCAGTGAAAGTAGACATGGACTTTTCAATTCTACTAGGTGTTTAAGACAAAAGGATCCTCTATCTCCCTCTCTCTTTCTTATTGGGGCTAAACTTTTATCAATATTAATGGAATCCTTAAACAATCACGATTTTATCCCATTCTCGATAGATAATTGTAGTCCTATTATATCTCACCTATGTTATGCTGATGATACAATTTTGTTTTCCTCAGCTGAACCGGAATCCTTGAAGATGATGATGAACAAGATGGAGACTTATGAAAAGATCTCCGGGCAATTAGTAAATAAATCTAAATCTGGTTTCTATGTCAACTTCAAAGATGATGATCCAAGAATCAACCAAATCATGCAGATCACTAGTTACAATCACTGCCAGTTTCCAATGCAATATCTAGGATGTCCTATATACATAGGAAGAAAAAAAGTTGTTTACTTCAACAACATGGTGGCTAACATAGCAAAAAGACTCCAAGGCTAGCAAGGTAAATTTCTATCATACGGTGGCAAAGTTGTTCTTATTAAATCTGTTTTGCAGGCTATCCCACTCCATATTCTATCAGCAGTTCACCCTCCTAAGACGACATTCTACTAGATTGAGAAAACCATCTCTAACTTCTTCTGGGGTATGGATGGTAACAAAAATAAGAAGCGCTGGATTGCTTGGAAAGACATGAGTTTTCCAATCGAGGAAGGGAGAGTTGGCTTCAGATCTTTTACAGACAAATGTGATGCGTTCTCTGCTAAGATATGGTGGAAATTCAGAACTAAAAAATCTCTTCTTAAAGACTTTCTCGAAGCTAAGTATTGTAAAAGGTTTCATCCTGTTGCAAGAACGAAAGCTCCCGGCCAATCCCATACTTGGAGAAGAATGATGGACATCAAAGACAAGGTGGAACCTTATATTTCATGGAGGCTTGGAATGGGGAAATATCATTATGGTGGGACTCTTGGACCGACTTTGGACCTCTAGCTCATCTGGTTCAAAATAGCAGGACTCCTAAAAGAATTATGGTAAAGGAGTTCTACCTTCATGATGCTTGGAAGCAGAGTAAATTGATGAGAATTCTCCCTTTGCACGTGGTCAATTCTATCAAGGCCATCCTCTTCAACAACGATAGAGAAGACAGACCCATTTGGACCCCGGATCCTTCAGGGGATTTTACTTGTAAATCCGCATGGCGCACAGTGAGATCTAAGAAAGGAACTACTCTTACAGGTATGACTATTTGGTATAAAAAGCTTCCTTTTAAAGTCTCCGTTTTTATGTCGAGAGTCTTATTGGATCAGGTGGCAACTGACGTTGCTATTAAAAGATTTGGGGTGAATATTGCCTCCATACGTAACTGTTGCTTCACTAACCATTATGAGGAATCCACTGACCACCTGCTCAATGAGAGTCATATTGCCAACTTAGTATGGTCCTTCTTCTGTAACTCTTGTGGTATCAGATTGGTCCAAGGCCAGGTAAGACAGAGAGTTATGAGGTGGTGGTTGACTAAGCCCAAAAATGAAGTCCATAAGGCAGTGCTTCAATGCCTACCTTCAATCATATGCTAGCAAATTTGGAAGAACAGATGCTCAGCTAGGTTTGACGAAAAGCACATGTCTCATCGCTTCATTATCCAGCAAGTGATCAAGATGATAAATATGTTTATCCATACGAGTTTCCAAGATTTGCACCTGCCCAACATGTGGCATGATACTTACAGTAAAATTGAGAAGCTCTCTCTTGCTATTCATTGTCAAATCTTTTATTGGCATAAACCTCCAACAGGCTGGGTTAAACTCAATATTGATGGTTGCAGCAAAGGTAATCCAGGTTCGGCAGGTGGTGGTGGTCTTATCAGAGATCACAATGGTGTGTTGATTGGTGCTTTTGCAGAATTCTACGGAGATTGTAGTTGCAATATTGCGGAAGCTAAAGCTATGAGGCGAGGCATCAAAATGTATATTACAAATGGCCTCACAAATGTTATAGTCGAATATGACTCGGCGATTATTCTTAACTTGATCAAAAGAACCAGGAAACCACCCTGGAGATTCAATAATAATATTGAGCAGATTCAAACCATGACCAAGCATCGTAACTTTGTCTTTTGTCACACCTTGAGAGAAGGAAACAACTCTGCTGACAAGCTTGCTAACTTGGGTGAAGAATCCAAAATTGTTTCTATCTTCAATGAGGTTGTCTCATTACCATTGAATGTTAGAGCTTCAATGAAGTTAGAAGTTGATGGGATCCCTAACTTCAGATTCAGACAGAAGAAAAACAAGTTCGTTATCAATGACAGCACCTACCAATAAGTTCCTCTCTAGCACCTTTCTGTACATAGTATCCATGGGTGCTGCTACAAACTCCCGGAGGAAGCACAACCTTCTTCTTACCCATGCTAAATTATTTTGTTCAATCATGTACCATAGGTTGAGTCCAATTACCTATCACACTATCCTCGAGGCCAAGGCCTATGTCCTCCTCTGTGTAATTATGGTTTTTGATATATATATATATATATATATATATATATATATATATATATATATATATATATATATATATATATATATATATATTCATGCCTCAACTACTGCATCATGATGATGGAATTATTAAAAAAAAAAAAACTAAAAGTTATTACAGTCAGACCTCTCTATAATAGTATCCTTATAAAAACCATTCACTATAAAAGTTAAGTTTTGTCGGAACCGATTTTAACATCATGTTATAATATATGTTCTTTATAACAACATTTTACTATAGCAGCCAAAAAATATCGAAACAAACAAGGATGTTATAGAGAGTTTTGACTGTACTCTTTTTGCAGTATCTAATTCTACCTACTTTTGTATTTTCATGAAAAGACTTGATAGTAATCTCCTTCCTCAGAAAGGTAAAGAAAGTATCATATTAAGCACATAAATCCAACTGGATTCTGCACCTATTTCATTTCCACGCTGTTCAAAGCTAAGGATGGCTACGCTGTTCAAAGCTAAGGATGGCTTAGTGGTAAAAGCATAGGAGTCTCCAGTTGTGGCAAAATGAATAAAAAAATAATTATTAATCCGTATTACCCACTAAAAAATAAATTGAATAATAAATTTTTCAAAAATGAATGAAATATGAATAAAATCTATATTATTCACTTAAAAAAAAATAACCAATAGATAACTAATAGGTTTAACTTTACATCTATAAAGACTCAAACTGAGGTTTCTCAAGTCAGCGAGACTAGAAATTCCCCCAAAGTGATCATATTCAAGAAGTCATGAATAATATTAATCCACTGGTTAACCCATTTTCTATAGGTATTAAATGAGTTGGATCGTATAATTTAACCGTTCTTACATTATCCGTTTTGACTCATCCATATCTGACCCGACCTACACGTTTGCCACCCCTAGTATGAGCTCATCTACTCCAATCATAGTAAGCAAGATCATCAACAGTCGTGCTGGTGGACCGTAACAAGTTGCAGAATGAATTACTCAACCAGCGGATGATGCACCAAAAGATTGCTACCGGCAAAAGACAAACAATTAAGGCAGAACAACCAAAAGATTGCAATCGGAGGAACAACCAATATTGAAGATTTGGCATTCAAAAGTTAATCCAAACAAAACTTCTAGTGCGGAAAAGATCTCTACTAAAATAATAGTAACAAGTAACACTAACTAATAAGAACTCTCACGTACTCTAAGCCCACCATGAGATATCCCTATGAGAAGACAACTGAATTGCCCCAAAATCAAAGTCAAAATCAACAGTAAATTATGGCTCAACACCGAAATAAAAATACATAGACCACAATCCCAAAATGAGATTTTTTGTTTGCATAAGACTTATTTCTTCTTAGCATCACCAGCCTTGGTCTGCATCAAAGAAATAGCAACAAATCAATTTGGTGAAAAACACAACGACATAGAAAAGAGAACAAAGAACTCTAAAACAGTAGTGATGACACACCTTCTTTACCCCGCGGACCTTCTTGGCCCTGTTCTTCCTTTCCTTCATTTGTTTCCTAGACTTCTCAACCTTAGTGTCAAGCCCATTCTGCCATACAAAAGCATTGAATTAAGGATGAGAACCCAAGTAGAAAAGGTGAGCAAGGACATCCACTAACAGGCAAGAGCAAAAAATTCTGCATTTCAACAATGCAATATAATTGCACGTCAGCAGACTGTAAAATTCACATTCCACTTTTATTAGGGGGAAAAGGGCAAAGCACTAGGGGTTAAGGGATCACGATAGAACTGGATAAACACAATAAGCCATCCAAGCATTAAAAAACTGTAGTAACCAAGTCTGCTATCTTCCTATTCAATTTTCTACAAGCTGGTCACAACTTTTATGTAGTTCTCTTCAAATCATTTGTCAATATTAACTCGCAGTAAAAAAATCTTATTTGGTTTCACTAAATGAAGGATTTCAACAATATTTATTTCGCATGGATCCAACTCTACTACTTGAACTTTAAACCAGATACAGTAAATCACAATTATATAATTGAACACAGCAAAATAACAGTGAGATTTGATAGCAATAAATTTAGAAAGGTCTATTTTCCTACTTTGACAGGCAGAACCTGAAAGCTTCGGCGTACCCTAAGAATATAATGTATGGACAGCTCTAAAATGAATTTAAGTAAACTGTAAATGAAACCAGTCACCATGTGAAAACAGAAGTTAAAATGGTCATAGTACATGGGCAAGCTCAGTAGGCATCCTTAGATGTACGCAGTCATAATTCTGTTCTGTTTCTTAAACTGGTCAAAGAGTTTATCCACTAGAGGAAAAAACACAAGAAAGAGCAAAAAAGAATATTTTCATGTTAGGAATTTATCATCAACATTAAAACATACACAAAAAACATAATGAGCAAAGAAAATCTCAAGCACCCAAAATGTAAAAGAATAACTTACCCTGATGAGTCTATACTTGGGCTCGTACTTCTTGGCATTTTCAACAGAATCATAAATCAAACCAAATCCTGTTGATTTCCCACCCCCGAAATGTGTACGGAACTTGAAAACAAAAATAGCATTTGGGTCTTTCACCTCATACATCCTAGCCAACTTCTCCTTCAGCTCAGCCTTCACATAAGCAATAGGCATTAATCAGCCGCATCCCAAAAAGTCCTCTCAAACCATGAACTATAAAACCACACAAGAAGCATCAACAAAATCAAATACTTACCTTTGAGACATTGGCTCTTCCAGGATGAAGTACATCAATAATCTACAAAAGTAGAAATATTTTTTATCACTTTAAATCCAGAGAAAGCAGCAATACTAAGCACTACGACATTGTCTCAATCCAAAACTAGCTGGTTCGGCTATAAACCCTCACTATCCGTTCCTCTACAGTTGACCCCTTCCATTCAGGGGCATATGTAGTATATACGTGAAGGGACCCATAACTTTCAACCCGTAGCATAAATATATGTGAAAAATCTACTAAAATTGCAACAAATAGTAGACTTGAACCCATATCTTTAAAAATATAATAATTTCACTATAAGTCTTAACGGCTGAACCCATAGAGTTTAAATCCTCAATCCACCTCTGCATCCATTCTACTCCCTCCTCCCAGTTTATGCAATGGTGTTCCCTTTTTTCTCTGTCGTCCAAAAAATGACGCCTTATTTAGAAATGATTTTAACTTTAAACATTTCATTTTTACCATTGATAAGATTTTATAACCACACAAGTATCTATAGTTTTGCTTGTTTTAGACTACGAGTTTCAAAAGTGTTTCTTTCTTAAACTCTGAGCTCAGTCAACATCATCACATGACTTTGGACGGAGGGAGTAATAAATCAACAAGTTACTCTATATTTATTTACTGGCATACAAGTCACGACCCAACGCAAGCATATCACATGACTAAGCCCTATTTCCCACTAGTTGGTATAGCCTGTATGGATATACTATTCTAACATTTGATGATTAACTCATTGATTCCAACAGACAACAAATGCAAGATTATATTTTTACCGGATTTATACCTAATATCAGATCTTAAATTATTCAGATTAAGCAACGAGAAATTAATAGATAAGCGGGAAAAAATATTGGAAAGGCTTACGAATTGCTTCCTGGCGAGAAGCCTGTTGGTCATGAACTTGCGGGTACGAATAGTGACTGCCTTGTCCGCCATGGTTAGCTAGCTCTGTCTCTTAGGGCAAAGAGTGAGGCAGTAGCGATGTACGCAGTGAGAGAGAAAGGAGAAGATATCTAAAACCCTAGATTTTATATATATGATAGTATTGCCCTAACTTGGTTCTTGGGCCCGATAGTCCGGGTCGGTTCTTTTGGGTTTCAAATGCCCTAATTTGTGTCTTTTGGGATCTTTACACAAATAGCCGGCGGATGCATTATTTAGCTTTTTTAGCTGATATATATAAATAATACATGATTATACATGTATTATATATAAAAAATTTAATTTAAGTGGTTGGATAAATGACTATTTAAGTTAATTTTTCTTTTAAAAAATTAATTTTTTACTTCTTTTCGACGGATATTTATAGTTTTGCACCAATAGTTTCTGATAGTTCGATGATAAAAATATAGTTTTTGCAGAAATTATAACTTATCTTTGTAAGTAGTCCTAATTTTATCCATCAAATATAACTATGAGCATTTTACTTTCTTTAGATTCGTGGCGTCCTATTTGATCACCCCCATTTAACCTATATCCACTTTTTAAAAATATTTTAACCGGTACCTACTTTTTAAACAACTTAAGTCATCTTTCTCCTCCTCATCCTCCTCCTTCATTTTCTTCTTCTCCTTCTTCTTCTTCTTCTTCTTCTTCGGGTGACAATGATTTTGTATGGTGGTTGTGAATATATTTCAATGTAGTTTATGATGATTTACAATGGTAAGCTGTTATGACCTTTTATTTTTTACTATTGCTTAGGGTTTCTTTTTTTTTCTTAATTGTAAAATGGGTTCATTAGATTTATTGTTGTTTTGACAAATTGATGATTGGGGTTCGTTCCTGATGATATTTGGAGGCTATGTTTCAAATTTGAGCTTATTTGGAGTAGATTTAGGTATTAAATCGTATATTGGATTGTTATAATTCGAAGAACAAATTTTCATTTCTAGCCAATTTTCACTTCAGACTTATTGGCCTTAAGTGAATGAAAACGTTTGTTGCACTTCAGACTTTTTTGCCTTAATGCATCTGAAGTGCAATTTTTCACTTCAAACTTATTGGCCTTAAGGCCATCTCCAATGCTAGCACTATTTTTTTGCACCAAATTTCACACTAAAATGGTGTAACACCAAATTTACTCCAACCATTACACCATTTTTTACACCAAATCTTCTCTCTCTTCTATATTATATTATTATCTTCTATTTACTTTCATTTTTTATTTCCTTCAAACTAATACTATCTTTTTTCTTTTTTCCATATTCATTATATATAATTCACATTCACCATTTATATAATCATTTATTACAAAATTATTTTAAAGGATAAATCAACTAAAAGTGAAATCATTGATAAAAGATAATTAAATAAATATTACATCATAGTCAAATTTAATGTAAGTACCACTTAAATATTCAACTTTCGCTTCTATTCTCCCATAAATGCTCGATTAATGCATTACGAAGTGCGAAATGCGCATCTTTATCCTTAATTTTTTTGTGTCGAGCTAAGAATTGTTCAAATCGGAGATCTTCATCTACTGCCACTTCTACCGTAGGAGCTGGACATTCATGTGAATTTTATTGACGAACTTGAATTCCATTGACGATCCAAATCTTCGTGAATTTTTGCGACAAGAACAAAAACGAATAATCGATAAAAGAAGTCAACAATTTCAACAACCACAAGCACAACAATCTTCTACCCTGTTCTCTCAATATTTTGGTAATTTTGGTGCACCTGGAAATGACATAGGGGATTACTAAACCTATGCTTTATGTTTTTTAATGTAATTTCAATTTTAATGTATCCTCCTTTGATGTACTTTAATTATAATGTATTTTTATTTTATGTATTGTTAATTTTCTTTTTTAAATTTTAGTTTTCACTTTTCAATTTTAGCAACATTAGATATCTTACATTTGCATTTTTTATTTTTAAATAATGGTTATATTTCTTTTTATACAATTATAATAATAATAATAAAATTAACTTATAATTTTATTTAAATATAATATATAAACAAAAATTAATATATCAAAAAAATAGGATATAAAATTAAAATTATAAAGATCTTAATATAAAAATTAATTATATACACAATATATGATAAACTAAAAGTCCAAAAAAAATAAAAGAAGAATAAAATAATAAATAAATCAAAATTTAGGTGTGAATGTGCAACACTATTCAATGTCCTATAATGGTGCAAGATTTGGTGTTCTATTGGAGCAAAAAAAACACCAAAAAATGGTAGCACCCTTGGGAGATGCGCTTAGGGCACACTTCTTTCCAAGAGGATTTACCAATGATAAGGAACACAAACAAATACACAGAGAAGAAGCCAACAGTAGAAAAAGGCTACAGAATCCAACAATAACAAAAATAATCAACTAATTGATCCAGGAAATGTACATAACACTATTCTTAAGCGCTTATAGTGGCGGTACCAAGCTTGGGAAAAGAGGATCAAGAGAGGGAAGATATGTACATTGCCAACACAATATTCACAATGTGCAGAATCATCTTTCGAGGATGATGCGTAAGAGGATAGCACAGAAAGATGAGAAGCTATGAGGATGAATGAGCACCAAAAGAATCTGATGAGTTTCGAAAGTGTTTGATAGTGAAAGCTTTCAGAATGAGGAACAACCTATAAACCAACATTATTGGATGAACATGCTGCCCAACTAATTTGAAACCTTCATACTCTAATGCTCTAAGTTGAGGTAAATGTAAGCTCGGAAATAGAATAAATTGTGGAAAGAACTCATTTATCTCCTAGAGGTAGAGAAGAGGCAGAAGTAATGCTAAACCAAGGGGCAGACACCAACTCAAGAGGAAGAGGTGGAAGGGACTCACTTTATCAACAAGTTTGTTATTATACCACAGGAGAAAACCTCCTCCAATTGATTTATGATGTTTAAAGTCTTTATATTGGAATATTAGAAGTATCAGTTCTAGTGGTGCTTTTGATAGACTAAAGCCAAATTATCTGACTTAATATCTTCCTTTTATTGCTATTAGTGACCCTTTTCAACAAGCAGACCAACTGAATAGTTTCAGGGCTATGTTGGGCTATGGTAATGCTTATTGCAATATCAGTTAGCCAAATCTAGATCTTCTAGGGAATAATGGTTGAATTGTAATGTGGGTGCATGAATCTGATCAGCAAGTTTACTTGTAGCATTGATTGGAAGTGGGCAAAAACATCCTGGTTACTTCAATTTATGCAAAGGTTGAGGCTGGTTTGAGAGAAACAACTATTGGATAACCTAAGGGATGTCTCTCCAAAATTACAAGTTGGCCTTGGTATATTGCAGGTGACTTTAATTGTATTAATTGATCCAAGTTGAAAATAGGGGCGGTAACCTTATGTAATGTCCAAAAGCATGCCCTACGAAACACTTTATCATGGATTGTGATCTTATTGACCAGGGCTTCTCAAGGTTCACAATTTACATGTGCAATGGGTGGGCTCTTAACAAGAGAGTCTGGAAAAGGCTGATAGGGTGCTTGTGAACCAAGACTGAATGAACAATTATTTTGATTCTACTAGTTCAAATTCACCTTGAAAAAAAATCAGATCATTACATACACAATGATACAATAGATCCGAGCTTAACCGTACTAATGCTCTCACTTACTTCAGGGCCTATTAAAAACTAAAGAGCACTATATGGAAGCAAACAATCTGGGATCAAATGGTTTGTTGGATGGAAAGTAATTCTAAATTCTTTTCACTCCATTGTCAGGGTAGAGGAAGAGGTTAATCTATCAAGAAGATCAGACTTAATGAGGCAATTGGTGATTGAAGAGATTGAACATATGCAATGAAGCATATATCCTTTTTTTCAGAACTAATTTACTAGAGAAATACTGACTCCAATTTCTCTATCTTAATTGTATTCCTAAAGTAATCAAGAAAAGGAAATGCATATCTCACAGCTAATCCTTTACTATGGAGGAATTAAAAGCCGTATGTATTTCTCTTTGATCCCATACAGTTGCCCTCTGACCAGATAAGCTTTTCTGGGAAATTTTAATCATTCTATCCGGATTAAATTGGATTTTTTGAAAGGAGGACCTATTACTAATGGTTATTGACCTTCTTTGCAGGTAACAAATTCCAAAGGCCATTAACACCATACGCTGCCTGTATCCTCATTCCTAATAAGTGGATAACCCTTCCAAGCTTTCAATGAAATTAAGGCATATTAGCCTTAACAACTTCTCCTGTAAGATTAATCTCTAGCCAGTTTACCAAAGGACTAAGCCTCCTCATGAACAAAGGCTGATCTCTCCTTATCAAACAGGTTTTATCAAGGGGAAGGATCCAAAACTGAAAAGTATTATGATGGACTCAGGATATGGTCCATAATAATTACAAAAGCCCTCCATCCATGGGAATGTGGTTTTTAAAGTCTGACATGACTAAAGCATATGAACAGAATTCTCATGGTGAATACTTTGTGTAAATATTATGAGGCATTTTGGGTTCAACAAAAACTTGGATTGATATTATCTAGAGGTTATTTTTCTAGTGTCTGGTATTCTCTGTAAATAATCAGTAAAGTAGACATGGAACTTTTCAAATTCTACTAGTGTTTAAGACAAAAGGATCCTCTATCTCCCTCTTCTCTTTCTTATTGGGGCTAAACCTTTTATCATATTTAAATGGAATCCTTAAAAACAATCACGACTTTTATATCCCATTCTTGATAGATAATTGTAGTCCTATTATAATCTCACCTATGTTATTGCTGATGATACAATTTTTGTTTTCCTCAGCTGACCCGGCAATCCTTGAAAGATGGAGATGAACAAGATGGATGACCTTATGAAAAGATCTCCGCGGCAATTAGTAAATAAATCTAAATCGGTTTTCTATGTCAACTTTCAAAGATGAATGATCCAAGAATCAACCAAATTCATGCAGATCACTAGTTACAATATCACTGCCAGTTTCCAATGCAAATAATCTAGGATGTCCTATATACATAGGAAGAAAAAAAGTTGTTTACTTCAACAAACATTGGTGGCTAACATAGCAAAAAAGACTCCAAGGCTAGCAAGGTAAATTTCTATCATACGGTGCAAAGTTGTTCTTATTAAATCTGTTTTGGCAGGCATCCACTCCACTATTCCTATCAGCAGTTCACCCTCCTTAAGAGCACATTTCTACTAGATGAGAAAAACATCTCTAACTTTCTTCTGGGGTATGGATGGTAACAAAATAAGAAGCGCTTGGATTGCTTGGAAAAGACAATGAGTTTTCAATCGAGGAAAGGAGAGTGGCTTCAGATCTTTTACAGACAAATGTGATGCGTTCTCTCTAAGATATGGTGGAATTCAGAACTAAAAAATCTCTTCTTAAAGCTTTCTCGAAGCTTAAGTATTGTAAAAGGTTTCATCCTGTTGCAAAGACGAAAGCCGCCGGCCAATCCATTACTTGGAGAAGATGATGGACATCAAAGACAAGGTGGAAACCTTATATTTCTGGAGGGCTTGGAATGGGGAATATCATTATGGTGGGACTCTTGGACCGACTTTGGACTCTAGCTCATCTGGTTTCAAAATAGCAGGACTCCTAAAAGATTATGGTAAAGGGAGTTCTCCTTAATGATGCTTGGAAGCAGAGTAAATTGATGAGAATTCTTCGCCTTTGCACGTGGTCAATTCTAATCAAGGGCCATCCTCTTCAACCAACCGATAGAGAAGACAGCCATTTGAGACCCCAGGATCCTTCAGTGGATTTTACTTGTAAATCCGCATGGCGCACAGTGAGATCTAGAAAGAACGAGCTCTTACAGTAATGACTATTTGGTATAAAAAGCTTCCTTTAAAGTCTCCGTTTTTATGTCGAGAGTCTTTATGGATCAGGTGGCAACTGACGTTTGCTATTAAAAGATTGGGGTGAATATTGCCTTCCATACTAAACTGTTGCTTCACTAACCATTATGAGGAATCCACTGACCACCTGCTCAAATGAGAAGTCATATTGCCAACTTAGTATGCCTTTCTTCTGTAAGCTCTTGTGTATCAGATTGGTCCCAAGGCCAGGTAAGAACAGAGAGTTATGAGGTGGTGGTTGACAAAGCCCAAAAAATGAAGTCATAAGCAGTGCTTCAATGCCTACCTTCAATCATACTGCTTAGCAAATTGGAAGACAGCATGCCTCAGTCATAGGTTTGACGAAAAGCACCATGTCTCATCGCTTCATTATCCAGCAGGTGATTCTAAGATGAATAAATATGTTTTATTCCATACGGAGTTTCCCAAGATTTGCACCTGCCCCAACATGTGGCAATGAATTAACAGTAAATTGAGAAGCTCTCTCTTGCTATTCATTGTCAATCTTTTATTGGCATAAACCTCCAACAGGCTGGGTTAAACTCATATTGATTGGTTGCTAGCAAAGGTAATCCAGGTTCGGAGGTGGTGGTGGTCTTATCCAAGAGATCACAATGGTGTGTTGGATTTGATGCTTTTGCAGAATTCTGCGGAGAAATTGTTAGTTGCAAATTCTGCGGAAGCTTAAAGCTATTGAGGCGAGGCATCAAAAAATGTAAATATTCAAATGGCCTCACAAATGTTTATAGTCGAATATGACTCGGCGATTATTCTTAACTGATCAAAAGAACCCAGGAAAACCCAACCCCCTTGGAGATTCAATAATATATGAGCAGATTCAAACCATGACCAAGCCATCGTAACTTTGTCTTTTGTCACACCTTGAGAGAAGGAAAACAACTCTGCTGACAAGGCTTGCTTAATTGGGTTTAAGAATCCAAAATTGTTTCTATCTTCAATGAGGTTGTCCATACCATTGAATGTTAGAGCTTCAATGAAGTTGAAGTTGATGGGTACCCTAAACTTCAGATTCAGACAGAATGAAAAACAAGTTCGTTATCAATGACAGGCCAACCTACCAATAAAGTTTCCTCTCTAGCACCTTTCTGTAACATAGTATCCATGGGTGCTGCTACAACTCCCGGAGGAAGGCAACAAAACTTGCTTCTACCCATGCTAAATTAATTTTGTTCAATCATTGTTACCATAGGGTTGAGTCCAATTAAACCTATCACACATATCCTCGAGGCAAGGCCTATGTCCTCCTCTGTGTAATTATTGGTTTTGATTATGTATATATATATATATATAATATATATATTATATATATATATATATATATATATATATATAATATATATATATATATATTCATGCCTCAAACTACTGCATCATGATGATGGAATTATTAAAAAAAAAAAAACTAAAAAAAAAAAGTTATTACAGTCCAGACTCTTCTATAATAGTATCCTTATAAAACCATTCACTATAAAAGTTAAGTTTTGTCCGGAACCGATTTAACCTCAGTATATAATATATGTTCTTATAACAAACATTTTACTATAGCAGCCCAAAAAATATCGAAACAAACAAGGATGTTATAGAGAGTTTTGACTGTAAACTTCTTTTTGCAAGTATCTAATATCTACCTAACTTTTGTATTTTCATGAAAGACTTGAATAGTAATTCTCCTTCCTCAGAAAGGTAAAGAAAAGTATCAATATTAAGCACATAAACCAACTGATTCTGCACCTATTTCATTTCCACGCTTGTTCAAAGCTAAGGATGGCTACGCCTGTTCAAAGCTAAGATGGCCTTAGTGAAACTGCATAGGAGTCTTCCCAGTTGTGGCAAAATGAATAAAAAATAATTATTAATCCGTATATACCCACTAAAAAATAAATTGGAAATTAATAAATTTTTCAAAAATGAATGAAATATGAATAAAATCTATATTTTCACTTTAAAAAAAAATAACCAATAAGATAAACTAATAGGTTTTCAACTTTACATCTATAAAGACCTCAAACTTGAGGGTTCTCAAGTCACGGACTAGAAATCCCCCAAAGTGATCATATTCAAGAAGTCATGAATAATATTAATTCACTGGTTAACCAATTTTCTATAGGTATTAAATGAGTTGGAATCGTATAATTTAAACGCGTTCTTACATTATCCGTTTTGACTCATCCATATCTGACCGACTACACGTTTGCCACCCCTAGTATGAGCTCATTCTACTCCAAAATCATAATAAGCAAGATCATCAACAGTCGTGCTGGTGGACCGTAACAGTTGGCAGAAGAATTACTCAACCAGCGGATGAGGCACCAAAAGATTGCTACCGGCAAGAACAAGTACAATTAAGGCAGAAACAACAAAAAGATTGCAATCGGAGGAACAACCAAATATTTGAAGATTTGGCATTCAAAAGTTAATCCAAACAAAACTTTAGTGCGGAAAAGATCTCTACTAAAATAATAGTAAACAAGTAACACTAACTAATAAAGAACTCTCACGTAACTCTAAGCCACTGAGATATTTATGAGAAGACAACTGGAATTCCCCCAAAATGCAAAGTCAAAATCAACAGTAAATTATGGCTCAACACCGAAAATAAAATACATAGACCACAATTCCCAAAATGAGATTTTTTTGTTTGCATAAGACATTTTTCTTCTTAGCATCACCAGGCCCTATGGTCTGCATTCAAAGAAATAGCACACAAATCAAATTTGGTGAAAAACACCGAAGAATAGAAAGAGAAACAAAGAACTCTAAAAACAGTTAGTGATTGACACACCTTCTTTACCGCCGCGGACCTTCTTGGCCCTGTTCTTCCTTTCCTTCATTTTTTCCTTAGACTTTCCTCAACCTTACAGTGTCAAGCCCATTCTGCCATAACAAAAGCAATTGAATTAAGGATGAACCCACTGAACGAACCACAGTAGAAAAAGGTGGGAAGCAAGGAACATCCACTAAACAGGCAAGAGCAAAAAATTTGCATTTCAACAATGCAATATAATTGCACGTCAGCAGACTGTAAAATTCACATTCCACTTTTATTAGGGGAAAAGGGCAAAGCACTAGGGGTTAAGGATCACGATAGAACTGGATAAACACAATAAGCATCCAAGCATTAAAAAACTGTAGTAACCAAGTCTGCTATCTTCCTATTCAATTTTCTACAAGCTGGTCACAACTTTTATGTAGTTCTCTCAAAAATCATTTGTCAATATTAACTCGCAGTAAAAAAATCTTATTTGGTTTCACTAAATGAAGGATTTCAACAATATTTATTTCGCATGGATCCAACTCTACTACTTGAACTTTAAACCAGATACAGTAAATCACAATTATATAATTGAACACAGCAAAATAACAGTGAGATTGATAGCAATAAATTTAGAAAGGTCTATCTTTTCCTACTTTGACAGGCAGAACCTGAAAGCTTCGGCGTACCCTAATGAATATAATGTATGGACAGCTCTAAAATGAATTTAAGTAAACTGTAAATGAAACCAGTCACCATTGTGAAAACAGAAGTTAAATATGGTCATAGTACATGGCAAGCTCAGTAGGCATCCTTAGATGTACGCAGTCATAATTTCTGTTCTGTTTCTTAACTTGTCAAAGAGTTTATCCACTAGAGGAAAAAACACAGAAAGAGCAAAAAAGAATATTTTCATGTTAGGAATTTATCATCAACATTAAAACATACACAAAAACATAATGAGCAAAGAAAATCTCAAAGCACCCAAATGTAAAAGAATAACTTACCCTGATGAGTCTATACTTGGGCTCTCGTACTTCTTGGCATTTTTCAACAGAATCATAAATCAAACCAAATCCTGTTGATTTCCCACCCCCGAAATGGTGTACGGAACTTGAAAACAAAAAATAGCATTTGGGTCTTTCACCTCATTACATCCTAGCCAACTTCTCCTTCAGGCTCAGCCTTCACATAAGCAATAGGCATTAATCAGCCGCATCCCAAAAAGTCCTCTCAAACCATGAACTATAAAACCAACACAAGAAGCATCAACAAAATCAAATACTTACCTTTGAGACATTGGCTCTTCCAGGATGAAGTACATCAATAATCTACAAAAGTAGAATATTTTTTTATCACTTTAAATCCAAGAAGCAGCAATACTAAGCACTACGACATTGTCTCAATCCAAAACTAGCTGGTTCGGCTAATAAACCCTCACTATCCGTTCCTCTACAGTTGACCCCTTCCATTCAGGGGCATATGTAGTATATACGTGAAGGGACCCATAACTTTCAACCCGTAGCATAAATATATGTGAAAAATCTACTAAAATTGCAACAAATAGTAGACTTGAACCCATATCTTTTAAAAATATAATAATTTCACTATAAGTCTTAACGGCTGAACCCATAGAGTTTAAATCCTCAATCCAACCTCTGCATCCATTCTACTCCCTCCTCCAGTTTATGCAATGGGTTCCTTTTTTTCTCTGTCGTCCAAAAAATGACGCCTTATTTAGAAATGATTTTAACTTTAAACATTTCATTTTTACCATATTAAGATTTTATAACCACACAAGTATCTATAGTTTCTGCTTTAGACTACGAGTTTCAAAAGTGTTTCTTCTTAAACTCTGAGCTCAGTCAACATCATCACAATGACTTTGGACGGAGGGAGTAATAAAATCAACAAGTTACTCTATATTTATTTACTGGCATACAAAGTCACGACCAACGCAAGCATATCACATGACTAAGCCCTTTTCCCACTAGTTGGTATAGCCTGTATGGATATACTATTCTAACATTTTGATGATTAACTCATTGATTCCAACAGACAACCAATGCAAGATTATATTTTTTTACCGGATTTATACCTAATATCAGATCTTAAATTTATTCAGATTAAGCAACGAGAAATTTAATAGATAAGCGGGAAAAAATATTGGAAAGGCTTACGAATTGCTTCCTGGCGAGAAGCCTGTTGGTCATGAACTTGCGGGTACGAATAGTGACTGCCTTGTCCGCCATGGTTAGCTAGCTCTGTTCTTTAGGGCAAAGAGTGAGGCAGTAGCGATGTACGCAGTGAGAGAGAAAGGAGAAGATATCTAAACCCTAGATTTTATATATATGATAGTATTGCCCTTAAACTTGTTCTTGGGCCGATAGTCCGGGTCGGTTCTTTTGGGTTTCAAATGCCCTAATTTGTGTTTTTGGGATCTTTACACAAATAGCCGGCGGATGCATTATTTAGCTTTTTTAGCTGATATATATAATAATACATGATTATACATGTATTATATATAAAAATTTAATTTAAGTGGTTGGATAAATGACTATTTAAGTTAATTTTTCTTTTAAAAAATTAATTTTTTACTTCTTTTCGACGGATATTATAGTTTTGCACCAATAGTTTCTGATAGTTTCGATGATAAAAATATAGTTTTTGCAGAAATTATAACTTATCTTTGTAAGTAGTCCTAATTTTATCCATCAAAATATAACTATGAGCATTTTACTTTCTTTAGATTCGTGGCGTCCTATTTGATCACCCCCATTTAACCTATATCCACTTTTTAAAAATATTTTAACCGGTACCTACTTTTTTAAACAACTTAAGTCATCTTTCTCCTCCTCATCCTCCTCTTTCTTTTCTCTTCTCCTTCTTCTTCATTTCTTCTTCTTCTTCGGGTGACAATGATTTTGTATGGTGGTTGTGAATATATTTCAATGTAGTTTATGATGATTTACAATGGTAAGCTGTTATGACCTTTTATTTTTACTATTGCTTAGGTTTCTTTTTTTTTCTTAATTGTAAAATGGGTTCATTAGATTTATGTTGTTTTGACAAATTTGATGATTGGGGTTCGTTCCTGATGATATTTGGAGGCTATGTTTCAAATTTGAGCTTATTTGGAGTAGATTTAGGTTATTAAATCGTATATTGGATTGTTATAATTCGAAGAACAAATTTTCATTTCTAGCCAATTTCACTTCAGACTTATTGGCTTAAGTGAATGAAAACGTTTGTTGCACTTTCAGACTTTTTTGCCTTAATGCATCTGAAGTGCAATTTTTCACTTCAAACTTATTGGCCTTAAGGGCCATCTCCAATGCTAGCACTATTTTTTTGCACCAAATTTCACACTAAAGGGTGTAACACCAAATTTACTCCAACCATTTTACACCATTTTTTACACCAAATCTTCTCTCTCTTCTATATTATATTATTATCTTCTATTTTACTTTCATTTTTATTTCCTTCAAACTAATTACTATCTTTTTTCTTTTTTCCATATTCATTATATATAATTCACATTCACCATTTATATAATCATTTATTACAAAATTATTTTAAAGGATAAATTAACAAAAAGTGAAATCATTGACTATAATAATAATAAAATTAACTTATAATTTTATATAAATATAGTATATACAAAAATTAATATTATCAAAAAATAGGATATAAATTAAAATTATAAAACTTAATATAAAAGTTAATTTATATACACAATATATGATAAATTAAAAGTCCAAAAATAAAAAAAATTGAATAAAATTATATTAAACCAAATATAAGTGATGAATAGTGTTGCACCAAATTTGGTTGCAACACTATTCATGCTCTATAATAGAGCAAAAAAATGGTTGTTGCATTAGAGCAAAATACTTTTCTGGCAAGATATAGAGTGGCATTGGGAGATGCCCTAAGTGTAGCAAAACGTTTGTTGTCCTTAGACCTTTGGCCTTAGTGCATTCTGAAGTGCAATTTTTCACTTTAACTTATTGGCCTTAAGTGCATGAAACTTATTTTGGTTACACTCATACCAACTTGGCCTTAAGTGCATTAAAGTGCAATTTTCACGGGGTTTTGACACACGTTACCCAACAAAAACAAAACTATTTACCATTGGTTTACCCATTTGTTTTTCTGCCCATAAACTAATTATATTTTCCTACCCATAATAGTTTTGTGTGGAATTTTTTTTCTTTATTCTCCAATTCTTTTTTTATTTCTATGCTTTTCTTTTCTTCTTTTTTTTTTCTTTTCTTTCTTTTCTTTTTTCTCGTTTTCTTCTTATTTTTTCTTTTTTCCTTTTCTAATTTCATTTAACTTCTTTTTTTTTATTTCTTTTTCTCTTCATAATCTAATTTCATTTACCGTTTTACAATTTTTTATTTATCTTTTTTTTATACAATAAGAAAAAATACTGTATATAGTAAATATTTGTTCACCTTTTTTTAATATAACTAGTACAATATAACCTTCTGTTTTTTTTCTTTCTTCACATTTTAATTAAATTCAATTATTAAACTAAAATAATATTAGTTGTTTCACTTGAATCTAATTCACTTAATATCACATTGATTGCTGCTGAGCACCATAAATTAATCATAATCAGATTCTAAGAATCAAAACACGTGATTGCAAATGCAAACCTTGATCTACTTCCCTATAAATATTCAGTACACACTCTACCATTAGCATAATATAACCAGTTATAGAGCTAGAAAACCATTAATCTACGGCAACCAAATCTCCATATATACTATTAGAATAAAAAATGACAATAAAATATTGAAAAATGCAACAAAAGTTAAGTAGCAAAAAAGACTTCTAGTACCCATGTGATACCATATGGATATATGTATACCAACAGAGCATGTGATTTCTCTTAGAATATTGCTACAACTATGTGCGACTATACTACTGTACCAAAACATTAAAGGAAAACGCCATTTAAAAAATAAAAGTATGAGGAAAAATTACATGCTCGTATTGCAAAGCTAAATATTCGCCAAAACAACTTGCTCATTTTTGTATACTAAGAGGGTATATAGTTTGTATTTGGGGTTGTTTCCAATAATTTGCCTATAACTATAAAAATTATATACACCATAATTGATGTCCATCCGCACACGAAAAAATTCCAGCATTGCAACTCATGTTCATATAAATAATTTCACTTAAGATGCAGCCTAAAACAAACCAAAATAATGTTCAACTACCAATCATGATCCCAATTATGACATATAACTTATTACCAACATGGTATACAGTTTACTAGTTAATTCCCGGCAACTATATGACTTATACTACTATTACATAACACACATGCATAAAGAGAAAAATAAAAAAATAGTGTACCACATATTAATATAATAAGGTATTTCAAGATATTGTACTATATTACTATTACTAAAAGAAAATCAAATATTATACCAATTAAATGCAGCTAATACAACCAAAAAAAAGTTCAACTAGCATATGATACCAATATAGTATATAGCTATACTAATAGGGTATAGTTGGAATGAATTATATACTAAAAATGGTATATTTGTATACTATTTGAGTATACAATACACAAATTCGTCTTTTTCTTCTGGTTCAAACTTATTTCAACCAAATTTCTAAAATCTACTAACAAAATCTCCACCAAATTGACTAAAACTTTAGCTACAACCTCTAATCAACTTTCCAAACTAACCCATACAGGATCGGATCAAAATAATTAAAAATCA
>NW_017670322.1:332912-358086 GCF_001879085.1 Nicotiana attenuata
TCAAACAAACCAAGTTATGAGTTTCAAGCTTCAAGGTCCTTCAATGGTGGATTTAAATTTTTGTACAATAAATCTCCAAAAACCAGCATCAAAGGTACAATCTACACATCAAAGAACAATAACTAACGAATCTACACAACTGTGGATGAAAAACGGTTGCCACAGAAAGATTTCATCAACAGTGAGTACTTGGGTTCATCAGGAAAAAAAAGGAGGACTGTTGTTTTTTGGAGAGATGTTTGAAGCTCTAAAGAATTTGCCAAGATCAGTGTGGATTCTTCTAATGGTCACAGCCGTGAACCGGATTGCTTGGTTTCCATTCACCTAATGGTCACAGGCTTCTGTACAATAAATTTTGAACTTGAAAAAAAATCTGTCATAAAATTTCAAGAAAAGAGTAGTTTTCTAATGCATAAACTGGACGATAGAAGAAAGAAAGATGGTTGGCAAGGAAAAAATCGGGTAAATAGTTTGGGCCCCATGGGTAGGAGTAGTAAATAGTTTGGGCATGGGTATTAAAGGGTAAATAATTTAGCATTAATGAGTATAAAGTGAGATTTTCTCAATTTTCACTTCAGACTTATTGGCCTTAAGTGAATGAAAACGTTTGTTGCACTTCAGACTTTTTGGTCTTAAGTGCATCTGAAGTGCAATTTTTGACTTTAGACTTGTTAGCCTTAAGTGCATGAAACCATTGGTTGCACTTCAGGCCTATTTGGCCTTAAGTGCATTTGAAGTGCAATTTTTTTCACTCCAGGCATTTTTTTTATAACTTCAGACCTATAAGTCTGAAGTTGATCGTAAAGTGGATACGCTTGCAAACTTTTTTTACAAAGTGGATATAGGTTCAATTGTGACCCCAAAATTGGGTATAGATGCAAAAGCCCCGGCAAAACGTGACTTGCACGTGAAAGGTGAAGAATCCCCTAGTTTGATAATGCAAAATCCTTTCTATAATCTCAATTACAGGGTGACTTTCTAAATAGACTCTTAAAATTCAATTATCAGGAATTTATTGTAATTTTAGTTATTAACAATTAACACTCGGAATATTTTATTGCTCTTAAGTTTGACACAGTCTATTTAATACACACCTAAATTCTCTAATTCTCACCTTTATATCCCATTGAGACATAACCCGTTAAGCAATCCTCTTGCCATCCCTTGCCTATGCCATGTATGATTGTCACGACCCGAACCCGCACTAGTCGTGATGGCGCCTCTCGTGAAGACAAGGCCAGCCAACAGAACAACAACGCGTCTTTCAAACCCCCTTTTTTTTAAACATAAATGATTAGATAATTACAACTTAATGACCATAACAATCGATATATATACGACCCAACACAGCCCGACCGGGGTGTCACAAGTCACGAGCATCTAAGGAGTCTGAACACGACCACAGGGTCAATAATATACAGATAGAGTTTAGAATCAAAAGACGAAGTCCGGTGCCGCGAAAGCCGGCGGTCACCTTGCTCAGCTACGATAGCAAATCCTCAACCAGCTCAAACCACGCTACCGGGTAACCAATACCTACATCTGCACGCGAGGTGCAGGGAGTAAAGTGAGTACTCCAACTCAGTGAGTAATAAAGGTAAATAATAACTGAGCAGCAAGAAATCACGAAAGGCACTCCATCATGCTATATAGAACAGTGCAACCCTTTGAGAAAACAGTAAAACCGTGAAATCCTTTAGAAAATCTATGTGGGCTCAGTTACAAACCTCTTTTGAAAATATCGTTTTCGACAGTTAAGCAAATGAATGCGAAACAGATAGTGCAAGTCAGCACGTAAGTCAGCCCCTCGAGCTCAGCACTCCATTAACAAATAACATCAGGGTATCTGGTAAACAGTACAAGAAGTAGCATGGATGCCAATGAAATGAGAGTGCTGAATGTCATGACACGTAATACAAACAGGAACCAATGCATGAGTGCAATGCAATGCATATGACCGGTACACTCAGGTACCTACTGCGGCGTGCAGTCCGAGCCAACCATGTATTTAACGTCGACGGCGCTCACTGGGGGTGTGTACAGACTCCGGAGGGGCTCCTACAGCCCAAGCGCAATAATCAAGCCATCTCGTGGCATCAACCAGGGCCTCGGCCTCAATATCAATACAGTACCGCTACAGCGTGCAGCCCGAGCCAACCATATGTCCAGAAATCACTATAACACTGCTGCGGCGCGCAGCCCGATCCATGCTCAGTCCAGAAATGCACATAAGCCACTTGGGCAATAGTAAAATAACAGTTCTCAACTCAAAACGTCAATAAAATGTTGTTTAAGTTTTCAAATCTTAGAAAAATGGCTGAGTTTGCAAATCAGTATTAAAATCCTAGACCGAGATCAAATAATATGCAGAATAATGCGAAATAAATGATATCAATCCCTGAAGGATTCACATAGTTGGCACGAAGCCCAAACATGGCAATCAGCCCAAATTATGATGATAACAAGTAGTTTCAGTCAAATACGCGGTAAAATCAACAACCGGGACGGACCAAGTCACAATCCCCAACGGTGCTCTACCCCACGCTCATATCCGGCGTGCAAGTCACCTCAATACAGCACTATGATGTGCAAATTCGGGGTTTCAAACCCTTAGGATATCATTTACAAGTATTACTCACCTCGAACCGATGAAATCTCTAGCTCGCGACGCCTTTGCCCCTCAAATCGGCCTCCACGCGCGTCAAATCTATCCAAAATAAAAGGAATACATCACAATATGCTAATGGAACAATACCCAATCAAAAACAATCGAAAAATAGCAAAAATCTCGAAACTAGCAAAACCCGAGCCCCGAGCCCACTTCTCGAAAAATTACAAAACTCACATTACCGGATTCCTCGTCTCGCCACGAGTCCATACATACCAAGAACTCCCAAATCCGAGCTCAAATGACCTATCAAATCCCAATTTGAAATATAAAAAAAAAAAACTCAAGCCCTAGCTTTACCCCTTTTGATGAATTTCAACCAATTTCCATGTTAAATCTATCATAATCTCGTGTATTTAGGCCAAGGGACTTACCTCCAATCGATTCCCAGTCAAAACTCCCTTTAATTCTCGCCAAAAGCTCTCAAGGTCGCCTAACAATGGAAGAAAATATACCAAGCTCGCGGATGAAATATTCAATAAAAACCCTTTATGACCAGTCCAGTTTTCGCTTATGCGGTCCCGCTTCCGCTTATGCGGCCAAATCCCCGCTTCTGCGGATATTCATTTAAAACTCCAACACCGCTTCTGCGACTACCCGTCCGCTTCTGCGGACCCGCTGATGCGAATAATGGTCCGCTTCTGCGGAATTACCTTACCACCACAGGGATTGCTTATGCGGTGAGTCCTCCGCTTAAGCGCCTCCGCTTCTGTGGTCCAAGACCCGCAGAAGCGAGAATACCAGATGCAGCAAACCTTCAGCAATATGCAAACTCCCAAAACTCCCCGTTTAACCACCCGAACTCACCCCGAGGCCCCCGGGACCTCAACCAAAAGCACAAACATGGTCCAATACCCTATTCAAACTTGTTCCAATCCTAAAAACACATCCAACAACACAAAAATCCTCAATTCTCATCAATTTCAAGCCTAAGTTCTTCAAATTCATCCGAAACTCTCATTCGATCAAAAACCCAACCAAATCACCTCCGAATCATCTGAAATTTTGCACACACATTCAAAATCACCTAGTGAAGCTACTGCAACTCTCGGAATTCCATTCCGACCCCCGGATCAAAATCTCACCTACCAATCGGAATTCGCCAAAATCCTAACTTCGCTAATTCAAGCCTAATTCTACACCGGGCCTCCAAAATCACTTCCGATCACTCTCCTAAGTCACAAATCATCCCCCGAAGTTAACCGAATCACCGAAAATCACATCCGAGCCCTCTAACTCAATAGTCAACATCCGGTTGACTTTTCCAAAACAGGTCTTCCTTAAAGAGACTGAGTGTCTCATTTTCTACCAAAACCAATCCAAATCAACTCTAACACACCAGATACTGATAATGAAACATGAAGAAGCATAAAACGGGGAAAACGGAGCAGTAACACATGAGACGACGGGTCGGGTCGTCACATCCTCCCCAACTTAAACTAACGCTCGTCCTCGAGCGTACCCAGAGTTGTCCTAGAAGCCAACCAATAGCTGAATAACCTTACCAAGCATATACCCGAGGTAATCCCACGTCACCCTATCTCATATAGGTCTGACAACACAACATAGCTGAAAATTACCCAATCCAGTCTAGCCCCTAATTCATAGAACTACCTTTTCACTTCTGAAACCATCAATACGATCAAAACCTCACACCTATACTTTGAATAGTCCCGAACCAGCTGTAATAACCCATACTTGCAACCTCCTTGAAATCATATGATATACTACATAACCCAAACACACGAAATGATAACTTCCATCCATAGCAGTTGCCCACAACACCCGAATACCGGTAGGAAACCTCTTATTAGCTAAAGTCTTATTCTAACACTTTCATATACTGCCAACGATAAATGAAACACGCGATAAACCGTAACCATTTCTCAGATCAACCATTCATGAAGCCACTTCCCTTTGTCTATTACCACAACAGATTTTCGGGCCGAACCTCGATATTGCCCTTCTAACAAGCTAAAATCAAACCTGTTCGTATTCATTAGTGACTTCCACGATCACCTCGAATCCAACACACTACTCTGGTGATAAGACACCTCAACACAGGCCTAGCCACAACTTGCACAATACACGCACCAATAAGAAACGGTCTGAACATACTCAAATCATGACAAATGACTCAAACGAAAGAGCTGTACCTCAAGCTCATCAGTATCATCACAACACAAGGCTGAGACCCCGTCTCACATCATAGAAATAGAACACCTGAATCTACCTCGAAAGGTCATAACTCCACGTAGCCTCGCTATAATGCACGATCCTATCCAAACACTGTTACACCTGAAGCATCTCAAGTCGCTATGCTCAAAATCAACAGCCACGCACAATTTGATGTCTGGAACCAAAGCAATTCATTACACCCACGGTGAAACAAATAACATACGACACGCAACCTGATAGATCATAACCAATACTCCATTTATCGAGCAACACTCAATTACTCTTCCCGCTCGACTTTCTCTATGAATCCTCAATAGAACTGCACCACATGTGCCCATATCCAACCAATCATAACACCTCACAACACAGAAAAGCAACTCATAGATCTCCCCAGATCACTAACAAGTTCAATAACGGTCGAATCAACCTATCCCTCGACAATACAACTCGGGACTAACCAAGCTAACTCAAGCTAAATACGTAGCCACATCGGCCTGCCAACGAACTCAATACCAAGAAGCCTGAAGCTGCTCCTTCCACTACTATAACTCCTGTCGGAGCCGTACGATACGGTGCCCGGCACCAAATAAATACCGAAATCCACAGTCTCGCCCGGCGACATGCCCGGCCATAAGGAACGCATCCGAAAAGTCCCTCAATACCGGAACTGAATCAATGGTAGAAACCTCTGCACTGACATCCGCCACGAAGGCCCAATTAAGAAAAGCTATCCTTCCTAGTCGTCCGCTGGTCTTTGGAATACAAACCACTCTACTAGAACATAATACGATGCACCTCGCCACGCCACCTGTGGCATTTTCCGACATAGCCCATAACACAATAGCCTAGAATAATCCAACACTGAGACAACCAGTCTACACCCCAATGTCATATCCAAAGTCTAATATACCAAGCAACGAAAGATCCACTCGGGCCTCCAAATCCCAATAGCCGCTAACGGTACCAATACACACGATCCACAACCACTACATAGTCTGTACCTGAGAACTCCCAGTCTCCAACTCCATATAGCACACGAATCACTGTACCTGATCCCAAATTCCGCAGCATGAATACGTATTACACCTCAAGTACCCAATCATTCCCCGGAGGATATTCTAAAATTCCCCTGTGCCATCAAACAAATCCAGATATCAGCAGTCGATCTAGCAAGAAAACACCGCAATACTAACGTAGTATCATCAGTCTAATCACATCACCCTTTTTTCGAGACATCTACTCTCATCGAATTACTTCCGATTAGTAGTACCATTTCCTTGATTACCTGAGGCTACCCGTTGCCTAAGAATCTTATGAACTCCTTTTCAGAACTGAACTGTAACTCATCTAATCAAGAACTCCCACATTCTAGAATACTTTACTTGCAGAACTTCCTGCGAATATGAATTCGTTACCATTACCTTCCAGATACCGATACATAGGATCCCATAATCAACATAAAAATACCACAAGTCTTGACCTTTCCTAGAGAAAACACAATCTCTAGCCACATACACAACCTTAAGAGTCATTTACTCTTATTCAAACTGCAAATTACCTGACTTAACGAACAGAACTACTCGTGCCTTATTAGCACTCTGACACCGCAGGGTATGATCTAATTCCAATACAAACAAACATCTTCCTTCTCTATACACTGAGCATTCTTTATCAACAACAGCTCAAGACATCCTATTATTTTCACACATCTACGAAGCACCAAATAACCGTTGTCAAAATTTTGCTTCACTCGTGCCATCCTCGGCTCAATTTTCTGCGACCCGACATAATCAAAAGTCTCATGTGATACCACAATGTGCCAATAGGCTGCCATTTTAAAATGCGATACAAAAAGAAAAATGAACTCTGAAAGGAATTATCTAACTCCCGCACTAATACGGACTTCCCTTAGAAAATAGGAAACAGAATACAATAAACAGATATGGGAAACTATACTGAACATTACGCTGTTGCGGCGCGCAACCCGATCCAAACAACATAACCATGGCGGCGTGCCAACCGATCCAAACAACATAACCATGGCAGCGTGCCAACCGATCCAAATAACATACCCATGGCGGCGTGCCAACCGATCCACACGTAGAACTCACATATGGAGATATACATCGAGCTAAATTTGCTCATTACAACAACATGCCAAATATCGGTCATAAGCACGCTAAGTGCATAATACCATCCCTGAGGGAGCATATAGCGTCATAAGCTACAAAACTCAAGCACAACTAGGGTGCGATATACAAACCGAACCTCAAGAGCCATCCTGTTCATAGTACATCATCTCTGCACGGATCTTCAACACATAAGAAATTTCTCAAGCCGTCTCGCAACTCTCACGGCGCAATGCATCACTAAATGGAATGTCTGACAACGAAATAACACCCTGACTACCCCATAAAGAGCGCATTACTGAAATGAACACAACTGGCCTGACATAGAGCCTAAATTCACACTTACACCCATCCACCGACCTCAAGTCGATCTTGATCATACCAAACTAAGCCAATAACCTTTCAAAGGTCCATACAAATTTTTCCTCTTTTCATAGCCCACAAGGACCACCATCATAACCGGAGCGAACCTCCACAGTCCATAACCCAATAAACAGAGTGCCCTCCGGGCATAAATTCTCAAATTAATGATATTACCACAATCCTCATACTTGGTCTAGATCTTAAATCAGTCAAGTGACTACGTGCCACTTTTATGAAACCTGTGGGACACTCCCCCACAATCTACCATAACAATTTACCTGGTCTTACCTCCAATCCACCGACCGCACTAACGCTGAAAGCGATCAAGAATCATTAACCATGATACAAGCCCCCTTTACCAGGCACCAATCTCAGGGGACGCTGAAGACAATGCCAACTTACCTTAAACGCCGAAGCTCCTTTCCTGCTCATCCGAGCCCGCGACATCCTTACCAGCACCAAGCTGCAACCTTGATCCTCACTTTGGATTCCCATGCTACTCACTGCACCAATGTGCCAACATGCGATAGAACACGATTTTTAACATTAACATTTTAATACTTCATCATATAAGGACCTTTCACTTAACTCACTTCAGGAGAAACATAGCAACGCACAGGCGAATACTCATAATCGTAAAATATGCAACCATCCAAGTAGTGGTCTAAGCCACTATAGCCCCTTCCGGAATCTGCTTTCACACAACAGGCCATAACAATAGAAGGCCTTTGAATAACATCATTTGCGGCAGCTGACAAGCCTGATACGTGCCATCACCAATCACTTACAAAACTCGATCACGCTACGGAAACTGACTGCCAACACCAATATGCCAAATTCAACTATGGCCAATCAACAACCTTCTTCCAATTTATCCTTGATTGCCTTAAAGATATCACTGATTTGTTCTAGCACATAACATACTCCCTCTGCACTCATCCTGAGCGACCTCGAATCACGAGACCATGCTATCTCAAATCCCATGAACTGACTCATATCACTCAAATGCCATACCGCAAGCCAAAACATCACAGAACGTCCTGAGTCTCCATTCGTAAGCTGCTGCATAAGCTTGATTCTCAACTGCGCCTATAGGCTCGAAATCATTAAATATTATACTTCATCTTTTGAATTTTCACTAGGACCGCTGCTTAGAGCCACCCGCTCTGACTTGGCCCCGAATATAATCAACTCCATAAATCTTATAACACATGAATACCCTCTCGACGAGGCACCCGGTGGAATCACTTCCTTGAAACCTGCATTTATACAAGGCATAAATCCTGAATCCTTCCCCAAGTCTGAACATGGGCCAATAAGGCCAGTCATAACATGCATTTCAACAATCCCTTTGCTCAATTCATCTCTTATGTTCTTTTCCCGTAGCTAGAATAACCCATCAACATACTAATAACTAGAAACCTTGCAAGCAATCAACTCTGCAACCCTATCACAAGCGGTGGGACTCTCCCACTTAGCTTGAAGCCATAATTTCACCAATCTGGAACTCACTCATCCTTTTTATCCCTTATAGACATAACTTTGCACAATCAACCGCCAAAATCCTCGGATCTCTCTGTAAAACCCCTTTCTTATACTCTAAATCATCCACCACATTCGCACGATCGATTCCTTCGCTACGTACCCGATAAGATTCTTCGCAGAAGCAACCACGCGACTGCTAATCTGCTCACTTGGCTAACCCACCTATAGAAGGCTGTCCCCGGCATCTTCCAACATTGCTGCACAAGGTACAATTACTACGACATCAATGACCCTTCCTGAGTCTGAGCTCACACTCCAGTTGCACCGGTCCATTTTACCCCTTGTGGACATCATTGAAATGTGCGACAACATCCTCCCAATTCAAAGCCATGATGCATCCTTCTTTATTTAGACGGCTCCTTCCCGTTATATTAAACCTCCGGCCGCACAAGAACCCCTACTTCAAATTGAATCCGTAGACCCCAATCACCAATCACTGATATTATTAAATCACTCCAACTCTCCTTAAGGTACGTGGTCCTTCCACTGCAAGCCCATATGCATCTCCGCCACTCTCCCACTTTGGCGGAACTCATCCCCTTAATCGACCACTCAACCTTTGCTTTATATACTTGGCCTTTCTTGCAAATTGAAACTCCGCATGACACTTCCCACATGCCTTTCTCATCTTTTCCTGCTCAGTTGCTGCCTTAATAAGAATTTATCTTCATGGAACTTGAATTCTCAATTTGCTACTAACTCCAAACCTACCCGAAGGTCATCTTTCTCGAACCGTTAACAATAGAAATACTGATTAAATCCTGAACCACCGCATCATGCGATATCTGATAGTTGTATCTCTGATACTATTTCACAATATCTTGCCTCAAAGGCGAATCGTAGAAGATCATAACACCGACAAACTTGATATGTCCAATTAGGACAACAACACCCCAATATAAAAGAAAATCCACCTCGCTTTCAATTGCCAAGTCTTATTACTTCCACCAGTCTACATCCTAACCCTCCTTAGCTCGATTACCTTTCCCCCTGCCGGGAATAACACACTGAATCCCTTGATTGTGCGCTGAGTAAACCTCCTTTGAAATCATACACTGCCCTGACACGTGGGCAACACCCTACCATCATATCACTACTGCAGAATAGACATTCATAAGCATTGCGGCAACTTGTGCCTAGCCTCAAAGCCCTCGAAAATACCGCTACTGGGCAGAAACAACAAAATATTCTTCCATAAGGCGACGACTATAATCTGATCAACTATACCGGGAGAAACATCCCGCATCACATCTGTAGTACCATTACGGTTCTTCAATTTTCAATTTATAACAAGCGGTTTGCGTCGCATAGGATTGAGTAAGAAAGAAACAAAGGCATAAGTCTCTCATTAAATCGAATCGCACGATAAGGAATCAAGAAGGGAAGTACTCCTAACAGTCATGCAGCCTCCCGAGGATAAGTACAGACGTCTCCGTACCGATCCACGAGACTCTACTAGACTTGCTCATGACTCGTGAGACCGACGGGAACCTAGTGCTTTGATACCATGTTGTCACGACCCAAAATCCACCAAGGGTCGTGGTGGCGCCGGACACCTCTGTCAGGCTAGCCAACTAGATTATCAATTAATTCCTCTTTTAATACTTTTGAAAATCTCAGGTTTTTCCTTCCATTTTCATAAATAAAAGTTCACTACTTGAATTCAAATTTAAATAATAACAATTAGTACAAATCCGTTGAAACCCTCCCAGAAACCCGGTGTCATAAGTACATGAGCAACCATCGATAAGGAAAGTAAAATACAACATCTGTCCGAAATACAGTGGATAGGGAATAAATAATAAAATGCTGAAAGGAACTACACTGGATACGGGTCGTCTCGAACAATGCAGCTCACCTAGTCCAGAGTCGTCCGTGCTGCTACGCCCAATAGGCTGCTAGAGGTATATATACCTGTGCAACGAAAATGCACAGAAGTGTACTATGAGTACGTAATCAACGTGTACTTAGTGAGTATCCCGCCTAATCCCGAAGGGGTAGAGACGAGATGGCCAACTCCGACACTCACTAGAGGTCAATTAGCAATGTTCTATAAGTGTGAGGAAAATCATGGATTTGTATAGAAGTTCTGATTGTGAAGCTAGAAAAACAGGTAAACACCTTCAACAATAAATCCAGGGCTTCTAAAGTTTGTTCTTTATTATCTTATTAGTTTATATCAAGCCACGTAGGGCCAATTCCACATTTAAAATTTTCAAGTAACAGATAAACACACGCAAATCATGCCGAGGTCGACGGCCCGCTCCAACAAAAATGTAAATTGTGCACTTCCGAGGGTCGAACGACACGAACCATAGATGCATCTATTCTCACCGAGGCGTTCGACCCGTTCCATAAATAAACACATATCCTGCTCGCGAATCATCCATGCGACGCAGGCACACATAAAATACATGCTCAATCAGTCAAATAAGAACTTATCGGGGAATATTTATTCAAATAAAACCAATTCTCCTTTAACAATTTAAGAAATGAAGTTTAATCCTTTTAGAAATTTACTTACTAATTCGATGTGAGTTAAACAATTCGAGCTACCAATGGGTTCACAATTAATCCACGTGCAACATGCTTTTGGGTCCTAACTACCCGGACAATAGCATAATATTAGCTACGCACGGACTCTCGTCACCTCGTGCGTACGTAGCCCCCACAAATAGAAGCACATAATCAATTACTTCACCTATGGGGTAAATTCCCCCTCACAAGATTAGAAAGGAGACTCACCTCGCTTCGAAGACTCAAAACCGGCATTCTACACTCTTCCGAGGACTCCAATTGATGCACCATGCTCCAAGACTAGCCAATGGTTACGCAAATCCATTAATATATGCTCAAATATTTATTACAACTAATTTATAGCAATTCCTAACCCCGATTGGAAAGTTGACCAAAATGCCCTCGGGCCCACGTGCCCGGAATCCAAAACTTTTCGAAGATAATGTTTACCCATAACCTTAGGAACTCAAATATATAATTTTCTCTTAATTCCATACTCAAAATCGTAATCAAAATCCAAGATTTCTAATTTCCTAGGTTTTCAACCAAAACCCCAAATTTACACTAATCTTCATACTTAAATCCATACATAATTGATATATTTAACACAAAAGTGATGGGGGTAACTTACCTTGACATTGACGACGAAAATCCCCTCATTGAAGCTCTCCAAAATCGCCCCAAGCCATGAGAAATATGAGAGAAATGGCCAATTCCCGACTTTAAATTAACCTTATGCCTCCAGGGATTTTCGCTTCTGTGGAAATAATCCCGCTTCCGCGGTCCCGCTTTTGCGGAAAATATTCCGCTTCTGCGGTCCCTAGGCTCAAGCCCATTTTCGCTTCTGCGATGAGCCAACCGCTTCTGCGGTTCCGCATCAGCAGATCAAGGGCCGCTTCTGCGGTCCTGGCTGCCCTCGCCCTCGTCCGCTTCTGCGGCTTCTTCTTCGCTTCTGCGGGGCCGCTTTGCGGTCCCATTTCTGCAGAAGCGGAAATACCAGATACCAGCTGCCTCAGCACTTCTTCAAACTCCGGATTCGATCCGTTAGCCACCCGGAATCCACCCGAGGCCCCCGGGACCCCAACCAATCATACCAACCAGTCCCAAAACACATTACGAACTTGCTCGAGGCCTCAAATCATAACAAACAACGCTAAAACCATGAATTATACCCCGATTCAAGCTTTATGAACTTTGAACTTTCCAACTTCTACTTTCGATGCTTAAACCTTTCAAATCACATCCGATTGACCTCAAATTTTGCACACAAGTCATATGTGACATTACGGACCTACTGCAACTTCCGGAATCGGATTCCGACCCCGATATCAAAAGTCCACTTCCGGTCAAACTTCTCAAAAACCTTCAAATTTCTATCTTTAGCCAAATGGCTCCAAAATGACCTGCGGACCTCCGAATTCACTTCCGATCGTGCCCCCAACTCCAGAATCACCATACGGAGCTATTCACAGTCTCGGAATCCCAAACGGACATCGATAACACTGAAATGCACTTCAAGCCAAACTTATGAAATTCCTTCTAAAATGCTAACTTCCACAATAGGCGCCAAAACGCTCCCGGGTTATCCAAAACCCGAACCGGGCATACGCCCAAGTCCGAAATCATCATACGAACCTGCTGGAACCTTCAGATCCTGATTCCGAGGTCGTTTACTCAAAAATCCATTCCTAGTTCATTCTTTCAACTTTAAGCTTCTCAAATGAGAATTCTCTTTCTAAATCAACTCTGAACTTCTCGGAACTTAATTCCGACCACGCGTACAAGTCATAATACCTGAAATGAAGCTGTTCATGGCCTCTGACTGCTGAACGGAGCTCTAGGACTCAAAACGATCGGTCGGATCGTTACATTAAGTTTGACACAGTCTATTTAATACACACCTAAATTATCTAATTCTCGCCTTTATATCCCATTGAGACATAACTCGTTAAGCAATCCTTTTGCCATCCCTTGCCTATGCCATGTATGCTAGAGCTAGTCCTGTAACCATATATCCTTTTAACAATTTGGTGTAGAATAAAGCAAAACAGTTTGATCAGATTTTTCTCAAACGTATTCACTTAGGTTTATTGGTTGTGCTATTATCGTATAGTTCGAACTTTTAATATTTACTAGTATTTATAAACGTGCGTTGCACGTTAATAATGGCACATGATGGTTTAAATATTTATTTATATGAAGTAATAATAAAATTTACTTCCTCCGTTCACTTTTAGTTGTCAAGTATTCTAAAAATAAATTTTTATTTTTACTTGTCACTTTTCGCATATCAAGGGAATTTGTTTTATTTTTCCTGCTTTGCCTTTAGCATTAAATACGCATTTCAAATCACTTCTAAATTTATTAAGACTATACACCAATTAATATGGGTATCATGGTAAATTATGCATTTTATTTATTATTTCTTAAGGGGTGTGCAAAGTCAATAGTGGACAAGTAAAAAAAAATGGAGGGAGCAATTAATGAGAGAAAATTTATATATAACACTACAACATCTAATTGCCGAAAAATATTGTTACATTAGCATAATACGTGAATTCAAAATGAAAGGACATCATCAAAATTTACATAAATGATCAATGTTAGTCATGATAAGTAAATAATTATGTATTGTAGTTTAAAGATATCTAATGTGATGGTATCTTACCGAACACTATAGATGGTGTTTTATTATATATGTTTCCTTATAATGCTTTGGTTACTCTGTCATAACCAGAACTCTTGTTATCGATATTGATATCTCTCTTGAAAGTGAACATATAGTTATTCGTGTAAGAAAACATATTGTGTTAAACATAGTCTAATATTTAGGATGTTTGTCCTTGTGCTTTATTTATTATAACTATAAAACATAAATATACTGAAAATTATTTTCACACAAATTTAAAAGGATATTCTTTAGTTTCGGAAGACGACAGTTGAATTCGGGGATAAACACATACTTAGAAGCACATTGGCCACTATCATAAGTTTTGCATGTATGACGTTACTGTCAAAACTTTTATATACCATATGTATACTATTACATAAACTATTCAGCGGATCTAAGTTTTCAATAGCATGACATGCATATTTTTCTTCAAAATCAACCTACATGCAATGGAAGATCAATTTTAACTCAGTCTATTATATATATTATGATACTAACATACGCAAGAAATAATAAACTTGACAACAAACATTCATGGTAGAAGGTCATTTGGTATTTAAGTATTTAAATATTCTTCTTGGTAGTAATTGTTGGTATCATCTTCTACTGAGTCAAAACTGAAAAATATTTTGTTTTTATCATAAAACTTAGCAATCAACCATTTATTTAGGTGATCAACATATTCATTTCTGCTAGCTAAGATGGATCTTTAATTTCTATCATGTAATTTGTACAAATTTTTTCCTTATTAAATGCACTACTATTACCATTAGTGTTGATAATCAAGTGTTCTAGAATAACCAAATCATCGTTTATTGGATTCTCTTCTTAAAATTTCATAATCAAAAGGAGTTGAAAAATTAATATTATATATATTAGGAAAATAATTAAATTTTATTGCTAAATAGTAAGAATTTAATTAAATGACAATTCCTGAGTAGTAAGAAGGTAATCAAATGATTATTTTTGTCATGTGTGAGCTCTATTATAAAAGGATAGAAAAAGAGAACGACATTTTACTAAAAGTCTTCGTGCTTTTAATAAAGTATAAATAGATATAGACTAGTGTGAGGGCACACGCTTTGGGCATGTACCTATATCAATAAATATACAATTTTTAAAAATTATGTAAATATTATTATATAATGTATTTGAGTTATTAAAAGAACGAAAAAGGGTCTGATCTATCCCTCTACTATGGTAAATTGTTCAAAATTATCCCCCTTATACTATTGGGCCATAAAAATCTCTGCCGTCTTACTATCCTAACAAACCTGCACTTAGTTAGACAGAGGTGTCACGTGGCATCCATCCGTGCCCTTTTTACATCTGGGCACATATGAGACGATCCGCTCCATGAAACCCACCAAACCCATAACCCGCGACCCGCCATTTATAAACCAAATAATACCTATTTCTAATAATTGCGTTGGAGAAGTAATAGTTTTAGGTAATCTAATTTTCTATGGTGATTTTAGTTTCCATTTTTTAAGCCGAAAACTTTTAGATTTTAAATTCAAAATCAGAAATCTGAGTTTGTTGGTTACCTATTGTTAGAATCTTTTGGAAAATTTATTTGTTGTGCTTAAGTTTTGATTCACTTACTGATTTGGAAAAATATAGTTGAAGGGAAACTAAAATCACCATTGGACTATTTGGAAAAGCTTGAAGAACACCCAAATGGGTCTATCGTGAATCCGTGATTGCTTAAAAAAGCTTTTGCGGATGAACTTTGGTTTCTGATGGCTCCTTCTACACTGCTTGTCATTTTTCTTAAATTTTAATTAAATATTTTTGATTGGCATCTGATTTCTAACCTTCCTTTATTTTATAATGGATGGAAAAATAGACACGGACGAACCATTTTCTTCCGCACAATTCAGTAATTTCTTGGAAATATGGTGATGAAAAGTAAGGAGGAGAAGAGGATGGGAACGATGATGTATCAATTGGACTCCGAATTTAAAATTTTGGAAGAGTTTAGCTGTCTGTGTTTCTTGTTTAAAGTATTTTTCTAGAACATTGTTAGAAAGTTAGTACGTGAAGCAAGAGCTAAAAACTCCATAGATGAAAGCTCTAAAGCTTAGCTCGAAAATTGGGTTTTCGAAAATGTGAACTATTCCTAGTTGGTGTTATTGTGTTTCTTTAGGGATCTCTTGGGGAGCTTAAATCTCAAATTATAACAAATTTGGTGAAGATTCAAAGAAGTTGGGTTGAAAATTTTGAGCAAATATCAATACAGATGAAGAACAATGCTGGTTTTTCAGATTTTTAAGTTGTGTCTCTCTTTTTGCCTTTAGGTTACGGGTCTTAACTTGGGCGGGTCAGTATTGGATGGGTTTTTTTAAATTGGGGGTGGGTTGTTTAATGAGGAGATGCCACGTGGCACCTCCGTCTAACTAAGGGCAGATTTGTTAGGATAGTAAGACGACAGGGACTTTTATGGCCCAATAGTATAACCGGGGACAATTTTAAATAATTTACCATAGTAGAGGGACAGATCAGACCCTTTTCCGTTAAAAGAATATTGTAAAGATAAATTTCTAAAAATAATGAATGTTAATCTCACTAAGTTAGCTCATAAAATAAAAAAATCCTACTCCACATAAGTCTTTACATGTCTTACGATTTATGAGACGTGTAAAATATATCTGTAGACAATAAAATTGCGTCAAGACCGAAAAATATTTCAACAATCGTAGTGTTTGATTTCGAATAATATGAGTGTACAGTCTCTATGAATCATCTAATTCTTCTTTCCAATAGTAAATAAATTCAAGGGCCTGTGAGCTTGATCTTGAATCTATAGTTGCTACCACGAATGATGATCTTGAATTCAACTAGCACGAACTTTGATTAAACTCGTATTTCTCGAACCTTGATTTGTTCTTCGTTCTTGAGCTTGATTTGTTCGTCGTTCTTGAGCTTGAACTTGATTTGTTCTTTGTTCTTGAGCTTGAACTTGATTGCTTGACGCTTGAAACTTGTGGAGAAATTTGCAATGTTTGATCCACGGGCTCTTTCTTGCTTATTGTTATAACTTCTGATCCCTTTTCCGGGTTATAAATACCTATATTTACAGTTGTGGGAGGGAAGAGTTATGATAAGAACGAACTCTTTCCGACCAATCAAATTAAAGCGTGACAAGGCCGCATTTGATTGGCCAGAACATGTCACATGCACACATGGCACGATTTCATTGGCCTTTTGATATGGCTTAGCATGCCTTATCATTTTGACATGTGGCACAATACTATTTGACTCTTCCGTTTGACTTGGTGTGCCACGTCATTTTCACGCGTGGCACCAAACTGAGCCTCTAAGAAGATGATATATTGGGCCTATTAAAGTGGGCTCACCATTTGTAGCCCAACTAAATGAACTAGCCCAGTGGATTAAAACTTATTTATTTAATCTATATATATTAGACTTATAATTAATCAAATTATATTTGCCAATAAATTTATTTGAACTAATATATATTAAATTTAAAATATAATTCTAATTATTTTACGAATTTAGTTTCAATAAAATTTATATGCCTACAATATCTTATGGAAATTATTGTTGTATTTATTATAAAATACTATAAAGAAATAACGGAAAAAATACTTTTACAATAATTATTTAAAGATAATTAAACAAATTGAAGAATTTGAATCTTTTAGTCTTTTATAAATTTGTGAGTAAAGAGATAAAACTATATCTCCTAAAAAATATTGATAAGTAATAGTATAAAATCCTAGATAACTGATATTGAATTACAAAAAGTAATGTAATACAATATTAAAAAATTATAGGGAGCTATCATTTTTGGAATAAATATAAAAAAGAAAGGAAAATGATAATGGCAACATCTGTTGAGTATCTTTTGTCTTATATTAACTTCTAATACTATATTATAATAAATTTTGGTCTATTTTCTTATTTCTTTCATGGAAAATTATCTTCTTATGTAAATAATTTTAAGTACCTTAAGTGTCTTATCATCTTGGAAAATAATTTTACTTATATAATGATTTTGAGACAAAATTGAATTGATTTTTTGCTGATTTATTAACTCAAATACTTAATTATTTGTTGAGATTTTATTCTTTTATAATAGTATAGAAGATATAAATTATTTTTGAATTTTTGTCCTACTCGAACAATATCTTATTCTCTTTATCAGTTTGTGTATATTTAAAAATATATTTAATAATTAGAATAAATATTTAATTAGGTACAAAATCTTTTGCTTTAGTAGTAACAGTATATTGTCACGACCTAAAATCCACTAAGGGTCGTAAATTCTTGTTTTAAATATTTCCGAAACCACTTCTTTTATACGTTTAAACAATACATAACAAATTTCACTGAATAAATAATGAAACATTTAACAACTTTTTAAAGTTTCTGAATAAACCCATAGACATCCCCAGAACCCGGTGTCACAAGTGCATGAGCTATTTCTAAGAAACAATACAATACAACATCCATCCGGAATACAAATGGACAGAAAGTGTGAGCACGTGATTTTTGCCTCTCATGAATTACTCCTACAGAATTCCCAAAATTAGATTTTTTCTTTAATTATTGATTATTTTAGGAATTATTGTAGAATTTTCCTGATTGTTTGAATTTTGTGTGCATGTTTAATTTTATTTAAATCATAAAAATACAAAAAAAATATATTGCATTTGCATTTAGGACCTAATTTTACATTTTTCTTGATTAATTAGTAAATTAGTGTTTTACAAAATGGAAAATCATAAAAATAACTCATTTTTTGCATTTTAATTTTGAGTTTCGAATTTTGGTAGTTTTTCTTTAATTTGGTATTTAATTATTTGTGGTAATTGTTATTTAGAGTTAATTAATTTAATTTGGTGAGATAATTTGTATTAGGAATATATTTAGATTTTTTATTTTTTTTTTTATTTTAATTTTAAAAAGAAAAGAGTTTTTAAAATAAATGAAAAAAAAAGAAGAAAAAAAGTGAAAAGAAACAGGTATTTGGGCTAATTTCATTAAATCCCAAGCCCAATTGATTTATTCCCCCATTAACCATCCCAAACCCGTCTGTCACCCGGTCCACCCGTATAACTCCCCAAACGACTCCGTTTTGATGTCACGACCCGGATTTTCCACCATTGGGATCGTGATGGCGCCTACTCGTGGTAGCTAGGCAAGCCAACTTATTTACCTTTTCATCACTAAACAAAGAATTAATTTAGCAGTTTATAACAGCAATTTAGAACTTGAAGTTTAACAAGAATAAAAGCGGAAGTCTGATTTATAAAAAAAACGAATCAAAACGCAAAACCGTCAGTAATAGCCTCTACCCAAGATTTGGTGTCACATTACTCATGAACCACTAGGAATAAACTAAATACAAAGGTCTGAAAGAAATATAACAGCTGTTTGTCTCGAAAATAATGAGGCAACAGTCAAAAGGAAAACATAAAGAAGAGACGCCGGGCCTGCGGACGCCTGCAAGGCTACCTCAGTCTCGTGAATAAGAAAGTCTGCTCCCGAACTACTACTGCTGCTGCTCCTCAAAACCTGGACCCGTGCAAAAATGCACAGAAGTGTAGCATCAGCACAACCGACCCCATGTGTTGGTAAGTGTCTGGCCTAACCCCGGCGAAGTAGTGACGAGGCTAGACCGGACACCACATGAACCTGTGCAGCTATAAATATACAACGGAATCGAAATACCAGGCAAGTAACAATGTGGGAGGGGAAACATGCTATGGGGAGATAACAATATTAACAGTAATCCAAAGTAACCAACTAAAGCAGCTTAGAATTACACTGAGCAAGAACCAATACTCAAAATAAACACATGGTATCAGTAACTGTTGCGGCGTGCAACCCGCTCCATAATTACTATTGTTGCAGCGTGCAACCCGCTCCACAAACACCACCGTTGCGGCGTGCAACCCGACCCATATCATTTATCATGTATCATTGTTGCGGCGCGCAACCCGATCCTCACCTTTTACTGTTGCGGCGTGCAACCCGATCCTCAATATCATTGTTGCGGCGTGCAACCCGACCCTCACATATTATTGTTGCGGCGTGCAACCCGATCCTCAATATCATTTAACAGTCCGACTCCCCGAACAACAGTCACAATTAAGGGGCATAAAAATAAGTAAATATTTGACAAACATCCCGGCAAGGGAAAGAATCCAACAAGTTCAACCAAACGTCCCGGCAAGGGAATAATCAACAACGTTTTCTCTTTCTTACTTCTCTTATCTCACGATATCACTGGAGCCCAAGCTCCAAGAAATTTCTTATATCATATTCCGTCACAAACAACAATATAACGACTTCCCATTAAGGGAACAAAACATCATCTCAAATATTCTGGCAAGGGGATTACTATAACCACATTAGTTCCAACATCTAACCACCAGATTAGTTCCAACATCTAACCACCACAGCTATAACCAACCTATTACCACACTTGACCACCTGAGCTATATCTAACCGACTACCACACCCAACCAACCCATCTATAACTATAGTCATCATACGACACAAGGAAACATTAACCTAAGCGACCCTAGTATCCGTTAAGAACACAATGCAGAGGAATCACAACCCAACAATAGCCCGCCAAGAGGGCAACATAATGATCTCTCCTCTTTCTCACTTTTACTTCACAATTCTTTTTCACAACTCGAGCAGATGCTCCAGAGTTCAATTATCACTTATACTTTCGCAATTCGTTCTACAACTGGAGCCGACGCTCCTTAATGAATCAAGTCATTTCATATACTTTCAATATTCGTATCACAGTTCGAGCCAATGCTCCTAGGAATCAAATTATCATATCACCATTCACATGTTATTCACAACATATAGAAATACTCCAATAAACATGAAATTCACAATCAGTTCATGATAATCACATTATAAGGACTCACGGTCATGCTAGACACCAATGTATAGATACTCATCACCATGCATATACATCGTACTCGATCACATAGCAATTAGCAACAAGACTCAACTCATATTCCCTCAAGCTAGGGTTAAACCAAACACTTACCTCAAAGCCTTGAAATCCACTTAATCCTCAACTATCGCTTTACCTCGCGGTTCCACCTCCAATTCGCTCGAATCTAATCACAAATTGCTTAATTACTTTAATAAACACTATATGAAACAATTTTGAATGCATAAAAATGAATTTTCCAAGTTTTTCCACAAAATTCCAAAAATGCCCCCGGGCCCACGTGGTCAAAACTGGAGGTTCGAACCAAAATTCGGTTACCCATTCCCCCACGAGTTCAAATATATAATTTATTTTGAAATCGGACCTCAAATCGAGGTCCAACTCCCCAATTTATGGAAAAACCTAGGTTCTACCCAAAAACCCCAATTTCACCCATGAAAATCCTTGATTTCAAGTGGAAAACATGTTTAATGATGTTAAAAGTTGAAAGAATTGAGTAAAAATTAACTTACAAATGATTTGGGATGAAGTTTGCTCTTGAAAAATCGCCTATGGTGTTTGGATTTTGAAAGAATGGTGAAAAGTGATGAAAATTCGACTAAGTATAAAATTTGTTGGGCCTCGGATATGGGATGTTCGCATTTACAAACAAAACAGGTGTGGGAATTGCGAACATTTTAGTTTGCATTTGCGAACTTGGGTCTGGAGGCAATTTTCGCATTTGCGAAAATTACATCGCATTTGCGATGACCCCTACCTCGCATTTGCGAGCCTTTTCCCGCATTTGCGAACACAGAGGGAAAATGGGGCTATCGCATTTGCGAAGGAAGACGTCGCATTTGCGACTGGGCGGCCCTCGCATATGCGAACATATTGTCGCATTTGCGACCCAAGCAAAGTCTCCCCTTTTTCGCATTTGCGATCAAGTGGTCGCATTTGCGATATCGCATTTGCGATCATTTCTTCGCAAATGCGAAGACACCAGCACTGAAAATACCAGATTTTTAAAAATTAGAAAATGCAATCCGATGCCTATCCAAACTCACCCGAGCCCTCGGGGCTCCAAACCAAACATGCACACAACCTCAAAAACATCCCACGGACTTACTCGCGCGATCAAATCGCCAAAATAACATTATGTTCATAGAATCAAGCCTCAAAACTCATGATTTTCTTCTAAACTTCATAAACTTCCACTTTAGATATTTAGGTCCGAAACACGTCAAATGACGTCCGATTTCGACCAAACTTTACAGAAAGCGCTTAAAAAATATATAAGACTTGTTCCGGGCGTCGGAACCAAAATATGAGCCCGATACCACAGTCTTTTTGTCAATTTTCGTTTCCAATTTCCTTAATAATTTCAGAAAAATAATTTTACGGAAAAATTCATTTCTCGGGCTCTAGACCTCGGAATTCGACTCCGGGCATATGCCCGAGTCCCACATTTTTCTACTGACCGTCCGGGACCGTCAAATCATGGGTCCGGGTCCGTTTACCAGAAATGTTGACCGAAGTCAAATATATTCATATTAATATCAAATTTTAGCATTTTTCACACAGAATTTATATTTAAGCTTTCCGGCTACGCGCCCGGACTGCGCACGCAAATCGAGGCAATCCTAAATGAGGTTTTTTTTTTCGAGGCCTCGGAAGCACGGAATGAATAAGAAAACAGGTGATGACCCTTTGGGTCGTCACAAAATTATTATATAAAAATTATAAATTACACATTTACAAAGTATGTTTTTTACTCTTTAACTTTGAACCATGAAAACAGAACTTTTTTTTAAAGAGTTTTATTTGACTTAAAATTTGAGATTTTTTTTTAAATCAATTGATTTTATACATTTTAAAAAATTAACTGATTCAAAATTATTTGGAAATAAAAGCTCCTTCGAAATTTTTGAACCATGAACGCCGTAACTTTTTTTTTTAGAAAAGAGCTTTATTAATTCAAAAATTCATATTTCTTTAATTTTAAAAAGTTATGTTCTTTACTCTTTATCTTTAAAAAATGATTTAGTTTATTATCTAAAAAATAAAAAATTCCACATTTAAAACCCCTCATCCTCTACAAAACCTAAACTAAAAATAGCGTACAACCCCTCAACTATATGCACGAAACCACGATTTTTCCAACCAAATTGCACGATTGAATCACACGAAACCATATGGAACTGCTTCAAACGGACATTTCTCCAACCGATTCAAATCTTCATGTTGCTACCAAAAATTCAAGAAACATACGGCTTGCAAAATATGGCTACTCAAAGTGATTTATTTAATGATATAATAATTTCGCAAATGCAATGAAAGTTGAAAGTTCGGATTGTTCGTCTGTGGAAAATACCAGATCGTTACAATTGAGATGCTACTTTCTCGATTGAATCAGTTCTGCAAGATGAAAAGGTATTAAAAACTATTATTTTCTCATAATTCGTTTTGGTAACTCTATTTTTTTATTAACATGGGTGTGTATTTACAAATATGAATTTTTTGATATGCTCTTCATATATTTTTTAATTTCGATGTGCATATTCATGGGATAACCAGTTGCAAAAAACTGTATTTAAGTTGCAGATTTCCGTTAAATTGCATGTTTTAAGTCTTTTTTGAACTCACTTATTTTTTTATATTTGTTAGGATCCCGACTTCAATACTATTGAAGGCGTAGATGAAGCGATGGAATGCGAGGTAAATACATCGCTTACTTTTAATTTGTCCTTATGATGACGCTTATTTTACTTATACATGGATAGCTATAGTTGATAATAAGATGCATTTGGGTAATGGCTAATTGTGGTAAGGCTAGCTTATTGGGTATGGTTTTGGTACTACATTTGTAACTAGATACTAAAATCTTGGAGCACTCATGTTCTTATCCCTGGTTGGAGCCTCCAGAATGAATTAAGTTAGATCTCCAAAAGTTACTGGGTTCCCGAGAACCCATATACCATACTCTAGATCTGCCTCTGCATATAATATAAAAATATAACATGATTCAAAATGAATAAGAATAATTTATAACTAAATGAATCTAAAAAAATCTTTATTTACTAATCTTCTAAATTCATTTGTTATTTATCCATAATCATCATTTCAATCTTCAGTCCCTTCTTACGTGTAACTCGTGATGAAAATCATAAAGTGGTTCATTTGTAAATATATGTTTATTTAGAAATAATCTCATATGAGATATTAATTCATCTCGAATTATAATTATGATAAAAGAAAGAATAGTATGATAAAAAAGAACTAAAGTCACACTAATGGATTGCGTTATTTCAAAACTTAAGAAACTGCCGATTCAAGCGTTATTTTTGGATGTTTAATCACTAACTTGGTTAACAATTACTTTTAGTTCCAAATATCATAAAATTAATTTGTACTAACATCAATCATAATTTATAGAATAAAACATTTGAGTTTTGTTCATCACATCTAGCGTTTTTCTTCCTAAAATGAATTTATGTGCGAGAATTTCAAACTTTAAAATTATAATCGAACCCACAGAGGAATGTGTTATTATATTAGATGACGACATATGATCTCGAGCGTCTATGCAATATATTATTATCAAGAATATGGAAGAAAATGTTATGCATAAATATTCCAAGCGTACTTTTAAAGGCAAAACTAACAAGCAAGGACACTTCTAATTGATACAACAATGGAGAGGACTTTGGTCTTTCACATGATTAATGCTACATATACATCTATTTTTATTATATCTCTCGCTGTTCATCCCTTTTGAATTAAATACGCGCATCGCGCGGGTACGTATACTAGTTTATGAATAATAATAATATGTCAACGCATAGAATGTTAGTTAATTTATTGGTTTACGAAAGAAATTTTATTTATTTTTCTAAGGGTATTATAGTCAATCAATTTTTAATGGACAATTTAATAATTCAAGATTGACATTTGATCAGGTTCCCACTCTTTCTTAGTATAGTTGTTGGTTTTGTTGTTGTTGTTATTATTATTATTACTATTATATTATTATAATAATTAATATATATATATATATAATCATAATTATATATATGATGATAAAATTTACAATCCAACTTGAGAAAATAATCCCAGATAACCCTATAATCCCATGCAAGAGAGAAATTGAAAAATTTAACTAAATTATGAGA
>NW_017670322.1:377984-411180 GCF_001879085.1 Nicotiana attenuata
CAGCGAAACTCACCCCTTTAGTCGACTACTCGACCTTTGCTTCTTATACCTGGCCTTCTAGAATTTTAACCACCGCCTGACACTCCCCACGTGTCCTTCCTTATCCTTTGCTGCTCAGTTGTTGCCCTAATTAGAATCTATCTTCGTGGCACTTGAACCCACAATTGCTGCTAACTCTAAACCTTTCCGAAGGTCATCTTTCTCGAACCGTCAACATTAGAAGCACTGATTCAATCCTAAACCACCGCACCCTGCGATATCTGACAGCCGCATCCCCAATACTATTTCACGATATCTTGCTCCAAAGGCGAATTGCAGAAGATCGTAACGCCGACGAACTGAGTACTTTCAATTAGGACAACGACACCTCATCATAGAAGAAAACTCCACCATGCTCGCATCTGACCATTCTTAGTCCGATTGCTTTTCCCCTACCGGGAATAAAATACCGAATCTCTAGATCATGCACTGAGTAAATCTCCCTTCAAGTCATTCACTGCCCCGACACGTAGGCAAACATCCTACCATCATATCAATACTGCAGAACAATCGTTCATAGCATCATGGCAACTTGTGCCTAGCCTCAGAGCTCTCAGAAGTATCGCTAATGACCTGAAATGACAGAACATCCTTCCACAAGGCGACGATAATAGCTCAGACAACTATGCAGGGAGAAAGATCCCGCACCAAATCGGTAGTACCATTATAATTCTTCAATTCTCGATTCATAACAAGCGGTTCGCGTCGCATAAGATTGAATAGGAAGGACTTAAAGGCGTAGCCTCCAGGGATCAAATTGCACGATGGGAAATCAAGAAGGGAGGTACTCCTAACAGTCCTGCAGCCTCCCGAGGATAAGTACAGACGTCTCCGTACCGATCCGCGAGACTCTACTAGACTTGCTCATGACTCGTGAGACCCTAGGAACCTAGTGCTCTGATACCATGTTGTCACGACCCAAAATCCACTAAGGGTCGTGATGGCGCCGGACACCGCTGTCAGACAAGCCAACCAAAATACTTAATTAAATTCTTATTTTAAATATTTCCGAAACCACTTCTTTTTTATACGTTTAAACAATACATAACAAATTCCACTGAATGAATAATGAAACATTTAACAACTTTTTAAAGTTTCTGAATAAACCCATAGACATCCCCAGGACCCGGTGTCACAAGTGCATGAGCTATTTCTAAGAAATAATACAATACAACATCTGTCTGGAATACAAATGGACAGAAAGTAAATATAATATACTGAAAGGGACTATACTAGCAACGGGCCGCCTCGAGTAATGCAGCTCACCTAGTCCAGTATCATCCATGCTGCTACGCCCAGTAGGCCACTAGAAGTACATGTGCCTGTGCAACAAAAATGCACAAAAGTGTAGTATGAGTACAAAAACAACGTGTACTCAGTAAGTATCCCGCCTAATCTCGAAGAAGTAAAGACGAGATGGCAACTTCGACACTTACTAAAGGTCCAGTAATAATACTATTAATGTGATGACTCATGGATTTATTGAGAACAATAGTAAAATTTAAATGAGTCACTAAACAGGTGAAAGTTCCTTTTTATTTAAAGTCTCCGGATTAAAAATCTATTAATTAACAATTATCTCAAGTCGGGGAGAGCAGATATTAGCATCAACAAATATCAAGGCAAGCAATACAAGCATGCGCAACTCATGCCGAGGTCGTACGGCCCGCTCCAACAATATTTAAAATGTGCACTGCCAGAGGGTCGAATGGCGCGAACCATAGATGTATCTATTTAATCTACCGAGGCGCTCGGCCCATTCCACAATAGACAAACACATTCAAATAGTCAAGTCAACAACTCATCAAGGAGAAATTATTCAGAAAAAAGCAAGTTTCTCTTTCAAAAGTCAAGAATTGATATCTAGTCTACTAGAAATTCATTTACATGTTCAATACGTTCAAGAATTTTTAAATTTATCAACAAGGCTGCATTTATTGCAAGTAAGCATGCTTCTGGGTCCTAGACTACCCGGACTTAAGCATAATAGTAGCTACGCACGGACTCTCATCACCTCGTGCGTACGTATCCCCCGCAAATAGGAGCACATAACCAATTAACTCACCTATGGGGACAATTCCCTCTTACAAGGTTAGAGAGGAGACTCACCTCGCTCCATTGTGCACTTCCAATACCAAGAATGAGCCCGAACCCTCAAATTAGAGCCGAACGATTTAAAACTAGATAACCGAGGTAGGAACTAGTCAATATAAGCTTACAAGATCATATTCTAACTATTTAAGCAATTTTCCACCCTTAAACACAATTTTCCTAAGATCCGACCCCGGGCCCATGTGCCCGGAATCCTAAATTTTTCAAGGGAACCCGTATTAAATGAACCTCACTGCCTCAGCGATTTCCGCATCTGCGGTCAGGGGACGGCATCTGCGAGAAATGGACGGCATCTGCGAAATGGGCCCAAAGAGCTGGGACCGCTTCTGCGGTCTGGAGGCTGCATCTGCGGAGCCGCTTCTACGGCTTGGGAGCCGCCTCTGCGGTTCCTGGCTTGGCCTGGCTTGGGCCGCTTCTGCGATGGAAGGACCGCCTCTGCGGTCTCGCACTTGCGGTCCACCAACCGCAGGTGCGGTTATGACAGAAGCAGCAACTTCAGCTCTTCTAAACAATGTCTATTTTAAAGTTCTTAATATTAGGATTTCTTACTTAATTCTAGTTGATTTAATAATCAAAATCTTGGTTAATTTTAAAGTCATAAATATTAGAAAAGTAACTAAATTACGATTTTATCTAATGAAAAGTTTACTTGTAAAGCGTAAAAAGGCGAACGATATTATGCTAAGGTCTTCGTGCTTTATATATATATATATAAATATATATATTATACATATGGTGGGAGAGCGGGTCTTGCTTCGGGTTTCGCCTATGAAGGGCGTTATTAGATTTGGAAAGAGGGGCAAGTTGAGCCCAAGGTTTATTGGCCCCTTTGAGGTGTTGCGGCGTGTTGGGGAGGTTGCCTATGAGCTTGCCTTACCTCCCAGCTTGGCAGGAATTCATCCGGTATTTCATGTTTCGATGCCCCGGAGGTATCATGGTGATCCGTCCCACGTGTTGGATTTTAATTCAGTCCATCTGGACAAGGATCTATCTTATTTGAGGAGCTAGTGGCTATATTGGATAGGCAGGTTCGAAAGCTAAGGCTGAAGATCATTGCATCGGTAAAGGTTCAGTGGCGGGGTCAGCTGGTCGAGGAGGCGACTTGGGATACCGAGCAAGATATGCGCAACCGTTATCCTCATCTTTTCACCACTTCATGTATGTCTCTATGCTCGTTCGAGGACGAACAAATGTTTTGAGAGGGGGAGGATGTAACGACTCGGCCGCTCTTTTTGAGAATTAACGCCCTGATCCCTTGTTAACTGCTTTCCCCATGTCTTTTTCTGCTATTGTGATTTGCCGGGATGGTTTATGTTGAGTTTTGGAGTGTTTTGGGATACTTAGTCCCCAAATGAGAGTTTAAGTCTTAGAATTTAGACCATAGTCAGAACAGTGTGAAGGCGGCTCCGGAATGGAACTCCATCAATTCCGTTATCTCCGTTAGGTGACTTTGGGCTTAGGGGCGTGTCCGGATTGTATTTTTGAGGTCCGTAGCTTATTTAGGCTTGAAATGGCGAAAGTTGAATTTTTGCAATTTCGGGCCGATAGTGGAATTTGGGTCGGAATCTAATTCTGGAAGTTGGAGTAGGTCCGTAGTGTTGGTTATGACTTGTGTGCAAAATTTGGGGTCAATCGGACATGTTTTGGTTGGTTTCGACATCGGTTGTAGAATTTTGAGATTTCAAGTTCATTAAGTTTGGATTGGAGGGTGATTCTTAGTTTTAGCATTGATTGATGTGATTTGAGGGCTCGACTAAGTTCGTATGATGTTTTAGGATTGGTCGGTATGTTTGGTTGAGGTCCCGGGGCCTCGGGTGAGTTTCAGGTGCTTAACAGATGAAAAATTAGACTTGAGCAAATTCTGAAGTTGGCTGCTTCTAGTGTTTTCGCATTTGCGATGGGAAGCCCGCAGGTGCGGCCCCGCAGAAGCAAGGAAGGAGGTCGCAGGTGCGGTTTGAGGCCAGAGGGCCAGTGGTCGCAGATGAGACTCAAGATCCGCAGAAGCGGAGCCGCATCTGTGAAGAAATGAGCGCAGGTGCGATGTTTGAGGAATTAATGAAATTCCGCAGATGCGGAGCTCTAGCCGCAGAAGCGGGATAGCAGATGCGGCCCCTTGAGCGCAGATGCGGAAATCGCTGGGCAAAAGAGGATTCCGAGGGTCTAAAATTTCATAACACAAAATTTGATTTAGAGCTCGGTGACATGCGATTTCTCGAGGGATTTTGAGGGAGAACTATTGGGTAACTAATTCTAACTCTATTTTGATCATATTACATTAATCCATTATTATTTTTCAAATTAAGGAATTTGAGGGTGGAAGTTTGGAAATGGGGGAAAAAGTTCCCCAATTGAAAATCTGAGTTTTGAATGGGAATTTGACGTCGGATTTGGATTATTTTTGTATGAGTGAACTCGTGAGTGAATGGGTGTTCGTAGTTTGTGACTTTTACCCAATTCCGAGACGTGGGCCCGGGGAGGATTTGTGGGCATTTTTTATTTTCTTACCCTAGCTTTGATTTCATTAGTTAAATTAGTTGCTTGTAGCTTTATTTACATTATATAATTGGTTTGATTAGATTTGGGCCACTCGGACTTGGATACTCGTGGCAATAGTGTGATTTCGGATTGATTTTGAGCTTGGTTCGAGGTAAGTGGCTTGCCTAACCTTGTGTAGGGAACTCCCCTAAGGATTTGGTACTGTTGTTATATGAATGCCGTGTACGTGAGGTGACGAGTGCGTACACGTGCTAATTGTTGAAAAAGAACCCCGTTTTCATTAAGCAAATATCTATGTTTTCCTTTAATTGAGCAATATTAGTATAAGTAGCCATCCTGTTTAGCTTAGGGAAGCATGCTTACGTGCCTTAACTGTCTTCACTGCTTTAATTGCTTACCTGGTCTCTGTGCAACATGTTTAGAGTAAGGATTGCCTGTCTTCTTTGATATGAATTGAGTTTAAACTGTAGAATTTCTTGTTGAACTTTTATTTATGTTGATTGATCGGTGTGTTTACTTTGGGACTACGGAACGGTATTCCGGGAGACCCCCCTGCACATTTATATTTGGGACTACGGGACGGTATCCTGGGAGATATCCCTGTACTGGATATATTTACTTTGGAACTATGGAGCGATATTCCGGGAGATCCTTCTGCACATTTACGTTTGGGACTATGAGATGGTATCCCGGGAGATCCCCTGCTGCTATATCTTTATATTGAATTGTGGTGTTTTTCTGTGATTTCATTTTTGTTAACTGTTAGTACTTAATCTTACTGCAATATTTCTTACTGTTTTATTTTATTACATATATAAACCAGTAGGGCCCTGACCTAATCTCGTCACTACTCGACCGAGGTTAGGCTTGGCAATTACTGGGTACCGCCGTGGTGTACTCATGCCCTTTCCTGCACATATTTTTCGTGTGCAGATCCAGGTTCGTCGTACCAGCCTCATCACTAGTTGCAGTCGCTGCTGCCTGTTGGAGACTTTAAGGTACATCTGCCCGCGTCCGCAAATCCTTGGAGTCCCCCTCTATCCCCTTATGTTCATTTCTCTTTCTCTTCTGTAGAGATGATGTATAGAACAGTTAGAACATCTTAGTAGCTTGTGACTTGCGAGTTTCCGGGTTTTGGGTGTTGTTGGTATTTTCTGAAGTGTTTACTGTATATGCCGAGTTGCATTTAGTTGCTTAATAGATAGTTGTATTGCCAATAGTTAATATTTATGCTTTGTTTTTTTTTTAAATTTCTGGAGTGTGTTAGGCTTACCTAGTCATAGAGACTAGGTGCCTTCACGATAATTCACGGAGGGAGGAATTGGGTCGTGACATAAAGCTACTTAAAAAATAATTCTTTACAAGATTGATGAAAGAACTTTGTAATTGTAGTTTGTTTCGTATGTTCTATTCTCTTACTAACGATATAATGCTTGAATTGGCGAAGATTTGTGTCCAAACTTTCAGCAAAAGGGTATCCAATAGCTTTCCCTTGAAGGCAATCGAAAAGCTTAACAAGTGAATCTTCTATCTAAATATTTTTGTGTACTTGTCCAACGAAAAATATATCATATGCAAACCTTAAATCTTATGTTACATGCAAGATGGAATCTTTGTTCAATGAAAAAGTTTGTGTGCAGAGTTTTAGAATTATTATAAGTAATCTTACAAATTCTATATGACTATTATAGAGTGGTAATTTTACAGAGAGTATTTTGCTATAAATATGATTGTTGTTGTTATAGGTAAACAATTTGTTATAAAGAGGTAAAATATAACTTAAAAAATCGAAAAAACTTAATTTTTATAGTAAATAACTGTTATATAAAAATATTGCTATATAAAGGTCTGAGTGTATATAGTATTTCAAAAGCTTTTATCAAGAATTTAAGTTATATGTAGTTTTTTACATTATACGCGAAAGATTAAATTTACAACAAAATATACACACCCGCAATTGCTACGTTCATAATTCTATTTATGGAAAAGACATTGTACGAGAATTATGCCAGTTTAACGTTTCCTCATTTTATAGGCTCAAAATTCAGCGAGTCCCCACAATCTTGATCCACAGTGAAAAGTGAAAACGACCACCATTAAGAGATGAGGTTCTCTCGTTTAGACCCCGCAACCCCAACACGTTGGTCTAAAATTCACCATTCTTTCTCCTTCCCTTGGGCCACCCTCTAGATTTCCTTCTTCTGGTTTTCATTGCATACACTTCTCTTTCACCCCCGCAAAAAAATATCTAATTCAAACAAACTCTGAACCAACACAAAATTCTCTCTTAATTATTCCCCTGTAATTCAAAAAATTAGCTCAATCATGGCCACTGTTCCATTCTTGGTTGAGTCAAACCTCAAATGGAACCCTTTGTTTTATACTCCAAACTCAATACAAGATACCCGTTTCCTCCATTATCAAAAGCTTACACCCTCAAGACTCTCAAAACCCTCCAAACTGACCGTCAAATGTTTCTTCAAGAACCATAAAAATGGGAACTTTAATGATAAAAACGGGTTAGAATTGAAAAACGAAGAAACCCCGTTTGATAAAGTTGTTAAAACTGTAATGAAGGCCCTCAAAGCATTGCAGAAGCCAGCTGTAGCGGCTGTACTGGTGGGGTTGTTATTGATGTATGATCCAAATTCAGCATTGGGTGCTTCTGGTGGGAGAATTGGTGGCAAATCATTCTCTTCTTCGCGGGGTTCTTCATCTTCGTCGAGGGGGTATTCTACGAGGAGAGCAGACCCTAGTTTTTCGTATTCTGTTCCGTATTATGCGCCTTCTCCTTTTGGGTTTGGTGGGGGTGGTGGCGTTTATGTTGGCCCAGCTGTTGGTTTTGGGTTTGGGTCCAGTGCCTTTCTTATCATGATGGGTTTTGCTGCTTTTGTTTTGGTTTCTGGGTTTCTCTCTGATCGGTCTGAAGGGGGCAGTGTGCTTACTGCTACTGACAAAACTAGTGTTCTCAAGCTTCAGGTAATCAACTGAACTGATTACATAAAAAGCATTATTGTCTTCATGATTAATATTAGTGGTTATCATAGAAGACCACAAATTTAATGTAGAAGTGTTGAAAAACATTATTGTTCATAGGTTACTTTAAGATTTGCTTTCCTTTGGTTGGTTATAATTATAGTGAGGTTATTAAGTAGTAATTTTTCTTGCCTAGTTTAGTGGTGAAAAGTTGTTTGCTTTAGTTCTTGAAATTTGGGTGATTGGTCCGTTTACTCGTATGTGCAATGACTTTGTTCGCGGAAGAAGTTGAATTGGGATGGTGAAGTTGTTTTGAGCTTTTGGATGCTCTTGAATTCCTTTGGAGAAATTTTAGATTAGTGATAGGTGTAACTCTGCACTGAGAAGGTTATTGGTAACGGCAATAATGACAATAATGATGTAATGCTATAGCCTATGAAGTAAGAAGGTATATCTGCATTTGTTGCTGGGATGCCCATGTTTCCCATATTTAAAGTTTTGATGCGTTGAGACCCTCCCATTTATTTAGTCGTGCGCTTTGTCTCCTGTTCTCCCAGATATCATTTTCAGATAGCGTAAAGTAAATCCACAGGGCTGCGGGATGTATCATCTCTGCTTGGACCTGATTTTGGTGCACCTAGTTTTTGATACGTCTGCATGTACTTGAATATACATCTGGTTGTTTCCCTTTCTTGAATGTTGTGATTAATTCTATAATAGATAATCGGTTCTAAATAGAGTTCAATAGAATTGTTTGCGTCCATCTGTCTAAATTTTGAATGTTGCGTATTAGGTAGAGATGCTTTGGCTTTATGTAAGGCCTACAATTATCAAATTCTTAACGGAAACCTTTTTGCTGAAGTGTATACAACTGAAATTATGGTGGCGTATGATAGCTGCTCCACCACCATTCTCTGACAATATTCCTAGAATTTGCTTGTGCAAGCTGCATCTGAAGAAGTTCTCTAGTTTCGAACTGTTGATACTTCTCGCCCTCCATATTTCAACCAATAAGTAGATGACTAGATGCTACTTTGAAAGTTATGTCTGATAACCAAAAATACAGGGATGACTCTACTCTGCTTTTTATGTTCTAATAATGGTACTGATGATGGTCAACTAGTTTGTGCTCGTAGTGTAGAATTTTTTTAAATCTAGAATGAACCATCTTAGAAAGGTACTTTATGTAGCCCTTCTATGTTTTTTCTTCACGTGGTCATGCTATCTATTGTTCCTTGCTACGATTCTTCCTCCTGCTCATGGCTGCTGTTGACACACTAAATATCAAACTCGCATAAGTGATTCCTGGATATTGTGTGTTTGATTTGTGCATTCTGGCATGAAGTGTGAAGTTGTCGGGCCATTATCTTCACTTCCACTTGCTAGAATGCTCCCAATTGAATTAAGTCTTTTGAATGGCCTCCTCTCCTTTCCCTTCTAATGGGTAGATGAAAAGAACAAACTTTGGGGGTAAGCATAATTTTAATGTAGGACACTTAAATTTTTGTATCGATTGAGGGAAAAAACTGCATACAAGGTTGACATTTCCCAGATGGTTTCTAAAGGTTTGGCTGCGAAGAAGTGATAGACCAACAGCCAGGAATATCTGCATTACCTGGTTTAGTGTATCCACTGTTATATTCCTCAGACATTGCTTATGATGACCTTGATATCTAAGGTTCTTGTATGTTGAGCTCTTGTAATGGTGCTCTGCTGTTGCCATTTTCTGAAATTTTGTTTGCCTTGCATTTGCATTGTGCTTAGACTTTGTTTTCTAGTGTTTAACTGCCTTTTCTCTTCTTTTTTTTTCCTGAAGGTTGGGTTGTTGGGCTTGGGTAGATCACTCCAAAAGGATCTCAACCGGATTGCAGAAGTAGCTGATACGTCCACATCGGAGGGTTTAAGCTATGTGTTGACAGGTAAAAATTGTTTGGGCAGATCATTAAACCATAGTTTGTGTGCAAATATAGGAATGATGATTAGTTCCCTTCTTTGTGGTAATAACGTTCTATATTAAAAAAAATATTATTGAAGAAAGTTGTCTGACGTGTTTTCTCCCCCTTCCTCAACTCACCCCAGACCAAAAGGGATAAAAGAGAAGAAACGACTATTACAAAAATTATGCCTCAATTTTGAACTAGTTGGGCTTGCTAAATGAATCCCTGTACCCACTCCAACCTGTTTGGGGCTATTCCATCTCAATACTTGATAATATGTTTTTAAAGACAAATTAGAGGTTCAAAAATAGGGATTCTGTTAGTCTCACATTTATATCTATACTGACATACAAGTCTCTAGTCAATAATTTTTTTTTATGATAAGAGAGAAGTCTTTAGTCAAATTAAAAAGATCCTTCGCAAAATCAGACCTAATGGAAGAGTCTATCACTTATTTGGATACTTGTTCTCATTGTGTTTTGTACTTTGTTAAGTCTGCATTAGTTTCAAGAGATTGTATGTTTTTGGGAGAACTTCTTTCTATGTAAATTTAGGTCTACTTGACCCTTTTCTAACACCTTCAATCATCCTAATTTCACACCTATATCCAGATATCTTGAATATAGACCCTTTTTGACATTACAAGACCATCTCGAGCGATTGTCTGTGATCGTATTCTCTATGTGTTCTTATTTCTTACATAAGCTGATTGATTTAGGGTTTTCCTTGTTGCAGAGACAACATTAGCATTGCTTCGACACCCTGATTATTGCATCTCAGCTTATTCATCTGTGAGTAATGCAATACTTCCTCTATGTTGCTTTCTGGTGTGTGATTATGTGGTTTTAAACTGCGGTAGCGGCAAACAATGAACTTTTGTCCTCTTTTTGCTCTGCAATAGCATCAGTTCTCTTTGTTCTTTTCTCATTTTTGCTCCGGATATGATCGAGTCAAACTTGAATTATATGATAATTTTACTTTTTAAATCAGCTAAAATTCATTAGACTGGTTTTAATGTGAAGTTTGGTAACTCTGATTGACTTCAGTTTACCTTTTCATTTCTATACTCTCTCCATTTAAAAAATAAACGAACTGGTTCTAAGTACAATGGTCAAGTTATAGGTCTCAATTCTGACACCAACTCTTAATTTTTGAAAGATGAAATTTCTTATTTAGAAACTATAGAAAAAGTACTTTATGGAAAAATTGTTATTTAATAAAATGCTCGACTCATATAATAATGGTGTCATGCATTCCCATTTCAAAAAAAAAAAAAAATATTATGATGAAAGATGAAAATTTGATATCGTGAATGAGTTCCTAATTATTTCATTTACTCAGAAGTAGACGGGTATCCATCTCTTGCATCTTTGAGAAACCTTGTAATCATGGTTGAGTCCTAGTTTCATCATATTGGTGCTTGTTTCTTCAGAATATCCTTCTGCTGAGTACAGATGTGATACATTTATCAGAATGTCACGATACTTGAATCCCTCTCATTGCAATATCTTGTTTTTGTTGCATAACTAGTGAAAAAGAATCATAATCCTTATATAAAACAGCTTTTATAACGCCCAAGACTTCTTATTTTTAGTGCTTATATGCTGCTATGATTACCTATGCATCAGCCATGCAAGATAAAAAGATGCAAGATAGAAAACCTAATACCTTAATGTTATAGTTCCCCTTTCTGCCAAATACAAATGTCATGAAGTAATTACTGTATGAGTCATTTAAGATCTCGTATTTCCTTTGAGTTCCGGACTACACATATGTTGAACTATATAGGTTCTCGTCCAAGCATCAGCAATTATCAAATACCTTGACAGAACAATCATAGAACGGTCTCTTCATCAAAACAATTATAGAACTGCTCTGCCCTGCATCACCAGTATCTGAAAGAATTAGGAGGAAATTTATAATGACCAAAGCATAAACTTTTGGTGCTCTCTGTTGATAATAATCATGATTGGCGTCTTGAGGGATCATAGTTCTTTCTCAGTATTTAGTTGACAATCCCTGTTATTAATCTGATCTCTAGATCAGTGTTTTTCTTCAGCTAGGCTGACCCTTCTTGTTCCTTTTAGATATTTGGAGCTAGTATTTGTAAAATTGTGTCTGGTTTTGTAAACATACAGGGGGATAAAGCTGCTTTATCTTAGATATTATAGATCAGAACTGATTGTGTTTCTATAATTTGGGGAATATTGGTACTATTAATAGGAATTGATTCTTTTTTTTTTTTATGATCTTTATTTTTGGGGCCAAACACGATATGTTAGGTGGTTTTTCAGTCTGTTAAGTTTCTTAACTTTATTTTTGGTTTGTTTGTTGTCTCTCTCATTATTGCATTTTCACACCAATGCATATCAGGAAGGTCTCTGAAATTTTGTCATTCTACTGAGTATATTTGTTGTGCCTACCATGTAGGTTGATGTCAAGAGGAGCATGGAAGAAGGGGAGAATCGATTCAACCAACTTTCCATTGAGGAGCGTGGTAAATTTGATGAAGAGACACTTGTGAATGTGAACAACATTAAAAGGAAAAGCTCTACGAGCCAGAGGGCAAATGGATTTAGCAATGAATACATAGTGGTAAGTATGACCTTGTATAGCCTTTCTCTTTTAATTTTGTTGGTATTTTTAGGCCAAATTGTGGAAAACGGGAAGGCCTGCTTTGACTAATGTGACTTTCCTTAGTTCCATTAGGGAAGGATTTTTCTAAATGTCAGACCTTATCCCTTAAAAAAAACTTTTTAAATATCGGAAGGTCTTATCTTAGTGCTGTTGCTGGTATTAGGACTAAGGCTTAAGTTTCGAGAGCCCTGGAGAATAAAATAAGTTAAGAGTATGAAAAGGTGTGCTATATGATTCTCCGTATAGGCATTTCTGAATTGATTTTGATGCCCTTCCCCAGAAGATAAAACTGAGAGCCCCGCATCCGATGTGAAAGACATTGTCTACCTTCAATATTTTCAAGAGGATCTATGCACTGTAATGGATTTATTGTTCTATCATTTAATTGCTGTTTTAGTTTCTATATCCTTATCATTTTCTCCTGGAGTCAAATTTACTCCATTGGGTTTATATACTAATGAGCCATCTTTAGTTGAACGCACCTAATGTTTTCTTTCCATGATCGTTCAATTTTTTCTGCATATATGCAATTTCAGGTTACAATCTTGGTAGCTGCTGAAGGCGTTTATAAATTGCCTACTATTAATGGAAGTGGAGAATTGAAAGAAGCCTTGCAAAAGATTGCGTCCATTCCTTCCAGTAGAACACTAGTAAGCGAACGAAATGGTCATTAAGAAGCAACAACTTTTGTGCTACTTCTAGTTTTTCATTTTGTGATATTTACTTGTTGCAGGCAGTTGAGATTTTATGGACTCCACAGAACGAAAACGACACGTTATCAGAACGAGAACTCCTCGAGGATTACCCTCTCCTGCGGCCTCTGTAAGAAAACTGGGATTTCATGCTTTTCTTTTACTTTCTAAAGATCATATAGGCTGCTCTCAACCCCTTTTTGTTATCTTCATGTATATAGCTCGTAGAGCATCGATAATATTTGTGTAAGAATGAGACCAAATTTTCCTAATTGTACTAGTAAAATTGTTTATATAAAATGACCAGATTCTCCTTCAGTTACTCAGCAATCACTACTTCTACACTCCACCACTAAAACTCTTCTCCACCCCTCAAAAGAAAAGAGAAGCCAAGTGAAATAACATGTCCTTTCAGGATTTTAAAGGTGATATAGTGGCAATGTGGAGCTGCACTTGATCAGCATTTTCCTTTAGCATATTTTGTTAATTAAATATGGAAGACATAGAAGGGAAGTCTTGGAGCAACGGTAAAGTTGTCTCTGTGTGACCTATAGGTCACGGGTTCGAGCTGTGGTATCGGGCACTGATGCAAGCATCAGGGTAGGCTTCTACATCACACCCTTTGAGGTGCGGATCTTCCCCGAACTCTGCATGAATGCGGGATGCTTCGTGCACTGGGCTGCCCTTTTTAGATTTGCTTGACATAAGAATCATCTCATTGTTTTACCTTTATGAATTTCAGTTTTCTCGGTTTTGAACTATGAATCTTCAAATCACATTATTATTGGATATAATCTTTTTGAGATGTCACATCCAATTAGTGGATTTGCCAGGTAAGATGCGGTAGTGATATTTGATGGGATTCTTCAAATCAAAATTAGATTGAGATTTGCTATTTTGCCCGTCTCTATCAGTTCTTTTGTAAGATATATCAGTACAACTGTAAGTAGATTGTCACTTGGAGAGATTTTTTTTTTAATAACTGAGAAATCCCGAGGACCTTGTTTGAAACTCGGTGGACAGCGGATTTGTTTCTCTACCCTTCATCACTTAAATATCAAGCTTTTGTATTCGCGTCAAAATCACTCGCAGGTTGTTGCTCAATAATAATCAGTACAATTTTGCTATAGATTTTCTTTTCAAGATAAACAGAGAAAATTGAGTTGTCACATTTGGAGAATTCATATTGTAATATTCCCATTTCATAAAGTTGTCTGATATCCTACATATCATACTTTTTTTAGTTATCTATCAACACTTTAAACATCTTTCGGCGTAACTGGTAAAGTTGTTTCCATGTGACCAGGAGGTCACGGGTTCGAACCGTGGAAACAACCTCTTGCAGAAATGCAGGGTAAGGCTGCATATGATAGACCCTTGTGGTCCGACCCTTTCCCGAACCCCGCGCATAGCGGGAGCTTAGTGCATCGGGCTGCCCTTTTGGTCTCATATATCAGCTATGTGAATGAAACTTTTTTTTGGTAGAGAGTACTTTACCCCCTTAGGAGTTATTTGGTTTGAAGAATAGTTATGTTGGGATTACTTATGTTGGGAATAATTGTGCTGGAATTAATTATCGTGGTATTATGTCTTATTGACTGATTGCTATGTTGTATTAATCTTGGGATTATCAACTTTACTGTTTTATTCTGAGATAACTTATTCTAGGATTATATTACCCTCTAGCAGGTGTAAGATATCCAAAATTATTTTTGCTTCTCCATCGAACCGAACCAAACGGTCCCTTAGGTTTGTGTTTTGCTTAACCCAATGAATCTGTGTAATAGTCCTCGAAACTAGAAAAGGATGAAAATCAAAGCAATGTATGTAGGAGAAAGTGCACATGGAAGGTTTCAACTTTAGAGGAAGTGCTTGATCATGCTTCAATTCCACCAAATTCGGAATATTTTAATTTTTCTTCTATATTAATATCTTTTACAGTAAGAATACAATTTGAGTATCCTAGGACTATTGGAATCCAATACAAAATTTCTAATGTGCTGGACTAGTGCACTTGAAGAAAGCCACATTTTTCCATCTATCATATTATTATCATCACTATCATTACTGTTATAGCTAATAACTTATTCTATTAAAAAAAAAAACTTATTCTTATTATTGTTATTACTATATATTCTAATACAACTAGGACAAATATTTCTACATTGTAATTATCTTAATTGTTATTAGATCATTTAAAGCAACTTTTGGAAGTGGAAGATTGGTATGCTGTATGATTTGGAGCCTACTCTTTAGATGAGGAGAAATTCAAAAATAGCTAGATTTACAAGTGGTCATTTAAAAATAGCCACAATTTCAAAAGTAATCGAAATTTAGTCACTTTTCATGTAAAGATAAATCTGAACGAAAACACTGTTCAAAATCCGAAAAATGCTCCAGCATAATATACTGGAGTTCCAGCATAAGTATACTGGAACTCCAGCATATTATAAGGGAGATCCAGCATAAGTATACTGGAACTCGAGCATAATACACTGGAGTTCCACTATAATATACCGCTCCAGTATAATATGCTGGAAGTTCATACACAAGTGCTCCAATCTCCAGTATATTATGCTGGAACTTTCCGCGTGTTGGAGTTTCAGCATAATATGCTGGAAGTTCATACACAGGTGCACCGATCTCCAGTATATTATGCTGGACTGGCCCCTTGTTGCAGCAAAATAGTGGCTATTTTTCAATGACTTTGCAAACGCTGACTATTTTTGAATGACCAGTCCGAAAAATGGTTAGCCCGTGTTATTTTAACTTTAGATGATGCATGACTTTAATTAAATTGCTTTCTTGAATATAAACAAAAATCGGAAACTGATAAAGAATAGAAAAAATTACAAGAAAAGACACATGACTTCACACCATAACAAAAAATGGCTCATGTTTTTAAGTTTTACCTGACTTAGCCCATATTGTACATATTTTGAAAGCACTAGCAAATTCAAAATTTGTTGTGTTCTTACAACCATTGCTTCTAAAAGCTATGGAGTTAAATCTTACAACATTGCTTTCATTCTCTCTTCTTCTCACATCTTTCTACATATGCTTCAAGGAACCGTTCGCCATTACTGCTTCTCTCCCCGTGTCACCTGATTGCAATGTAATAAGAAAATTGAAAAGTAGAAGTCCACCATTGAAGGTCATTCAAAGCTTTGCTTTCGAAAATAGAATTTTTTTAGTTTGTTAGTTGTTCGGATTGGGTGTTGTTCCAATTGATTGAAAATATCAAAAGGAGTTCAAAATTTATATTTTTGAAGTGATTTGGAGTAGATTTGAGCAAGATTTTAGTTAAATTTCAAAAAAGACGCAAGGAAGAAGACGAAGTCAGTGTTTTATATAATTATGTATAATCTTGTATAATAGTGTATATGAGTGTATAAACACATCTTATACACTTTTATACACCTTTATACAAGCGTTTGTAGACGAACTTCTTTCACGATTTTCAGTTGCAATTCTTTTCAAAACCAGTCCAAATCTCCATTAAATGACTTCAAATTTTATATACAACCTCCTTATACTATTTCTAACAAGCTTAAATAACACCCACTCCAAATTTTTCACAAAATCAAATTCGGAATTTAAATCCACATATTTAAGCTTGTTAAAAGTCTAATTTTCACCACCCAAATGGATTTGGTTTGTTGAACTAATAATTAAGTCACAGTTACTGAATCGAAAATTAACTTAAAAGTTTGAGCAATCTTTTTTAAAAATTAAATAGTAATTTCGAGAACCTATTGGAGTTGAATATTGAATATTAGACCATTATTTTTGGGCTAGTTGGTTGTAAATTGAAATATAGCTATAAGATTGAAAAGTAGGGAGCCAGTTATTTTAATCTTAATTTTCCCTAAAGAATATTATGAAACGATCATTTATCTTCTTTTTCCCTTTTTTACAATTCAAAAGAGTTGAAATCTATAAGTACGGATGGAATCCAAGAAGTACACTAATTAGTACCAATACATAGTTAGTGGGAAAATTTTCAATTATCTGTCCATAATGACGAATTAACCTTTTATTCTTGGACAAATAATCAAATACTAAAGATAGTAATTGATGCGCGGCCGAAAAAAAATTGGCGGTTGATAAGATTAATGAAAAGCTATCGAGTTAGTGGAAATTAAGGATAAGGATCTTGAAAATGATAGAAAAGTTTTCTTCTCATGTTTTTACACTTTATTAATAAAGTTAATTTTCTTGATGAAGATGTGTATTTGCCTAAAGGGAATTCATCAGCTACCTTTTATTCTCACTTTTGATTTTACTCAAGGAACAGTCAACTATTCCTGCTTTCAAATTTGGCAATACTCCATATTGATTGACTTTAATTTCCTTACAAGAGAAATTACACCTTTTTTGCTATAAAAGAATGTGTGTGATGGATTGTCTAAGTAGAATTCAAACATCTTCTATTAAATAGAAAGATGAGTAAATTTCACTTAATCCATGTTAGACCAAAAATATAAATCTTGATTCAAATAATTAAATTTATATGAACAAAAGTTAATCCTAGTTAATAATAATATCCTTAGATCTTCGTATTAGAAAAAGCAATAGTTAAGCATTTATGCGGATGGCACTGGCACGGTGGCACCACGTGATAAATGCTTTGAAAAATCAAGATCGGTGGTGTAGCATATAATTTTCGATGAAAAATAATAAATGACATTTAAGTAAATAAGAAGAATGATTCAATCAATAAAGGGTAGAATAAATGAACCTTCCACTTGACAATGATTGACAGACAAATGCTTGAACAATCGGGGATTTCTCGAATCTGATGTTAAAGTGTAGATAAGAACCTCAGTGAAAAGTAAATCATTGTATTGAGTGAAGAAAGAATCTTTTTGTTAAAATGCCTTTCTTACAAAAATGTCACATGACTCTCTACCACTATTTCTTTTTATTTTATTTTTATTTTCTATTTATATGGGACATTCCCAAAAGAAACTTTAATAGTACAAATAAAGAGAATATCCACTAGAATATTCTTTTTTAAGATTCTATCTTGAAAACTAGCCGTCACAGCTCCCTCGTCGGTACTCGACCTCGGCCTCAATCCTCGTTGATGCCTTGACTACGGCCCTCCTCGACTCCTCGACCAAAGGCTGTGCGGCTTCTTGGGCTATTATAATAATGACGATTTGAGAATTTTTTCCGTAATGTTATCTTGACCTGAATATTGTAAGGGTAGATTTTGACCCATACAATCCCCTTAATCTTTAACGGTAGAAAAATAATTACCAGTTCATCTTTTGAATGGGAATATAACCCCCTTAGAACAACATTTTTCGGGATGTTAATTCTTTTTTATTTTGCTTTTAAAAAAAAAAAAGTATGACAATCATAATGACATTTTTCAGTAAGAATTGAGTTTACGAATGGAGTGGTTTTCGTCGGAAAAATATGGGTGATTTTTAAAAATAGCCAGATTTATCACTGGTCGTTCAAAAATAGTCCAATTTGAAAAGTAATCGAAATTTAGCCACTTTTTATGTAAAGATAAATCTGAGAGAAAACACTGTTCAAAAGCCGAAAAATACTCCAGTATATTATGCTGGAGTTCCAGCATAAGTATACTTGAACTCCAGCATATTATACTGGAGTTCCATGATAGTATGCTGGAACTCCAGCATAATATGATGGAGTTCCAGCATAAATACACTAGAACTCCAGCAAGTATAATGGTCAAGTATAATATACTGGAGTTTGGAGCACCAGTGCTCCAGTCTCCAGTATATTATACTGGAGCCAGCAAAGTATACCGGTCCAGCATAATATGCTGGAGTTCATACACAAGTGCACCGAACTCCAGTATATTATGCTGGACCGGTCTCTATTGCAGCAAAACAGTGGCTATTTTTCATTGACTTGGTAAACGCTGGCTATTTTTGATTGACCAGTCCGAAAACTGGCTATACCGTGAAATTTTGGCGAAAAATATGGAGTAGCTTAAATTGGGATGATTAAGTCAATATATTGACCATCTTCCAAAATCTAAAGGGATCGTCAATAATATCGTTGATCAATCAAGGAAAAGAAAAGGAGAAAAAGAACGTAACTTTTATTTATCATTGTGGCGTTATTAGGGTATTAATTAAATATCTCATCGAATATTAATGCGCGTTGTGATGAAAAGTGCTTGCCACCGACTTCAGATTATAAGACCTTTTTGTGTTACTTTTATTCTTTGGGTCAAAATTAAGTACTTAATTAAGTTCAATAAGAGTTAGATTGTTAACTTGTTGCATGCCTAGGGAAAACAAGAGAAGACAGATACTAATAACAACAATATATCCGGTGTATTCTTAAAAATGTAAGATAATCATTTATGTGTCAATTTGCATAAACAACGATAAAAACCAACTGTGTTTGTTGAGTTGGAGGAAAAAAGGGCAAATATATGATACTAATTTAATAAAAGATAAAACTAAACGAAAGCCCATAGTTAACGATCACCTTCATGAAAAAAAATCAAAATTAAGAATTTGTTAGGCTATTAATTATACAAGTAATATTCCCTCCAGTCCATAATAAGTATGTTTACCCTAGAATTCGAGTAACAATTAAACTTGTGTTATAAGGATATGTAATTTAATTCAATGTCAATTGATAAACAAGGGATTAAACAGATAAATTAGAGAACAAAGTAAACCAAACCAGTATGTGGGCGAAATCTCGACCTCGACCTGCGAGTCTCGAGGTGTGATAATAGGAATAGCAAATTATAAAGCAACTCTGATGAAAAGTAAGTGAAATAGCAAAAAAGTAATGTGCGTATATTTTTTTATCAGTGAATCATGTCTTACAAATGAATGGGATTCCCCTTTATATAATAGGGGAGTCCTAAATAAGGTATACTTCTAATTACAGTAAGAAAACATATTTGACAACTGTTTACTCGCCGAAGACCAATCCATCCCGAAATTCACGCTGTGATCTCCGGCCTGTTGCGGGTATCTCGCTCTTTCCGTTACTGAATCATACCGGCATCATCTCAAAACATGCCTTCTTCTTACCTCGGTAAGTGATATCGACCTCGACATTGGAAAGGAACTTCGACCCCGAGCTCGACGTCCTGGTGTTCCGACGTGGTACCACTTTTTCCATCGAAGAATGAAATCGGGTAGCCCCGATTTCCACCATATATAGATAGTCCCCTCGTTTCTTAGAACAAAATGATAAGAAACGACTGGAACCTCGATTTTCTGGAGACCCCGATAATGATGTCATCCCCCTGATGTAAGCGCTCGAGGTGACCGACACATCCCGTCGGTTCGGTTCCCCAAACCATTAATGCTTTCCAGTGACGGTTGGCCACTAGTGCCACTGAACCGTCGCCGTGAATCTATAAATACAGGTTCCCCATTTGAATCAAAACTTTACTTCCATCTTCACCAAGTTTTCTAAGTTCTTTCCTCTCTCCATCTCTTCTCTTTAACCGCCCGCTGATTCAATCTTTTAGCAAAAACACCAATTTTCATCTCTTTCCGCTTCCCTTTACCTATAACAATGGTGAAAATTTCCAAGACCGTCTCGCAAAAGAAGAAAGCTTCTTCCTCTTCTTCTCGGCCGGCCGGTGACAAAACGCCGGTGGAACCGCTCCTTCACGAAATTGTTCCCGGACCTTGTGTCCTAAAAAATGACTTCAAAGTCGAGACCCGTCCATCGGTTCCTGGCCGATGTGAACACATATCGAGGTATATTTGCTCGATAACGGCGAAACAGCTCGAAGTCGTGAAGGAAGACTGCAACTGGGGGCCCGAGGTCGTGGTACAGATCCTCGCCCCCGAAGAAAGTATCACCACTCACGTGGTGGGGTTTCTAAGTGTTTACACTTACTCCTTCATATTGGGTCCTCTTGACCCAGTGATCGTCGATTTTTGCAAGATGTACCAGGTTACTCTCGGCCAGGTGCATCCCTCATTCTGGCGCATAGTGATTATGCTCTGCTTCTTCTCGGGTAAGGCCAAGGGGATGGAATTCACTCTCAGCCACCTCATACGGCTGTATCGACCTCGACTTTATCGAGGATTAATCAAGCTTCAACGCTGATCAACGAAGTCCTTCTTTGCAAGCATCGATTAAGACAAGGACCGAGGTTGGATGAGCCAGTTCGTGAGGGTAAGGACCTGCGACCTCATCCCCGAGGAGAAATTGCCGTTCCACGAGAAGTGGAACCCCGAACTTAAGTATTAGCCATTAATATTCGTACTTTATTTTTTTCTTTGTGTAACACTTTCATCTGTTATGCAGCGGTCGCCTGGATGCCTCATGCGGTACCCGACCTCGAAGACTGGGCTCGGAAGCTGGCTGCGACTTTTTCCCATGCCGAGCGTTGCTGGCGTGATTTGGCAAAAGGCAGATGGGAGGCCAAGAATCACGGTAAGTTTATTCTTCAAGCCTCTGATGATATTTTGTGTAATGTCTTTCTTTGTTCACATTTGACTTTTCTTCTTTTTATGCAGGCCTCGGGGATGTTGCTGAATTGAGGCCGGCCCCGCCTGGGGAAGAGGTGGTTCCCAAACCGGCCAAGGACAAGAAGAGGAGAAGGGTCTCGCCTTCTGATACCCCGGAGCCTAAGAAGAGTAGGGCTCGTAAGCCGAAGGACGACTCTGCGGCTCTGTCTGTCGGTGTAGCCCAAAAGCTACGAGATGAAGATGAGGGGGGGGGGGAGGACGCCGGTTGTGAGCTGGTGCCTCGAAAGAGGGGGAGCATCGAAGCTCCAAAAATAACCGGGCCGATGATGGTCGAGGAGACTCATTCTCGGACCTCGGAGACCTCTGAAGGTACTCCGAGCAAAGTCCTCGAGCCATCGGGGGTAAGAAATACTTCCAGCCATGATAAACGAACGGCGAGTGTGCCCGAAGGGCCCAGTAGTAGGGCTCTTCAGAAGGGAGAGAGCGCCCCAAGTGACTCGCTTAGGGCAATTAATATTGATGATTCGCCGCCCGGCCCTGAATTCTCTAAAGGGCAGTTTTGGGAGGCTCGATCCTTGGAGACCCTCGATGTGGGAACGACCCACGATGGGGAAGACATATTTCGTGGCTGCCTTGCGGGGGTCGATGACGTTTCCGACCTAGATGCGACGATGGTTTTTGACTAGGCCCATTGTATCCTAAACCAGGTAAACTTCATTCCCCGTTATTACGTTTGCTTTTATCTCCTCCTTGCTGATTTCTTTCCTTTCTCCATAGGCTGTGGTGCTCCATGGGGAGGCGTTCAACAAGTCCCAAGCCGAGCTGAGCCGGTGTGAGGCTGACCTTAAAAGGCTTACTGAGTAGAGAGACACCCTCAAACGCCACTATGTGCAGAAAGAAGAGGAGCTCAGAGACCTCCGAGCTAAATTGGCCCAGGCTCGTAAGGAGGAGGCCGAGCTAGACGAGGAGGTAACTAACCTTTTGAAAGAGTACGGTCTCAACCCAACTGTGGATGCTAATACTTCAATATCTCAGTTGCAGCAAAAGCTGGAAAGGATCGAGCTGCTCCGAGGGGAGGTCGACCAAGTCAAAGCCGACTATGATCGGTGGAATGAGAACGTAGACCGCCTTGCTGCGGAGAAAGAGGCTGCTTTGGCCAAACTATCATCGACCGAGGTCCAACTTCGGGGCGCTAAAGAGAAAGGTTCAGCCCAGGCCAAAAATATTGAGGATCTCAAAGCCAAGCTTGCTGAGGCCAAGGCAGAGGTCGGGGAGACGAAGATCGCGGCTGATAAATCCATAGCCGTGTACTTGGCCAATGTCGAGGCTGCTCAAACGCAGCTAAGGAAGGCTTCCGCTCGAGAGCGACGGAGCGATGACTTGGCGAAGTGCCAATCCCACAGGGAAACCCTCGAGGAAATCCACGCTCGAGGTTTTGACCTCTCCGAAGAGATAGCTCAAGCTAAGGCGCTTGAAGCTGATGCCAGGTTTCTTTTCTTCTCTGATGAAGACGACGATGATGAAAGCAGCCAAGGCGGGTCAGATAACAACGAGGGGCCCGAAGGAGAAGCTGCCCCCGAGGGAGAAACCAGCCCCGGGCATAGTTATGATTTTTTATTTTTCCTTTTCTTTTCGTAAGACCTCTGTTGGTCCTTTGTACATATTTTTGCCCATATATATATATATATATATATATATATATATATATATATATATATATTTCTCATAAATGTCTTCTCAATCTTTATAAACATGCTATTTGCCTTGTAAAATTTTAGCACAACCTTATGCTTTGATCGGTGCATACAAGACTTTGGTTCTGGGTGGCTTCCTCGAAGTCACCGTAGTTGAGTTCGAATAAGGTTCGAACTTAAGGCATAGGCCCTTAAGGGTTTGTGTCAGATAAGGGTGAGTCCCCGATCCATAGTCAAGTTATTATTTATTTGGCTCGGGATAGTCGAACCCTTGGGCTCGGATGGAGTGAGAACAAGTTCTCGAACTCTAAGTGTATTGGCCCTTAGGCTCTTTAGATCGGGCCCATATGGCCTCTAAAAGATGCCTATTATTCCCCTTTTTCGGCTTAAAATACTTAGTAAAATTTTCTTTATGCCTTAGCATGTAGTTTTTACCCATTGAGTTTTTAGAGGGTTCGATGTCGATTGAAACCCCTCTGCTTTTTGTGCCTTAGCACGTTTTTATTAAGATAATTTGACACCTCTTAAGGTTTTTCGAGGGCTGATTTTATCAAAACCCTTTTGATTATTTGCCGAGGGTAGCCCTTTTAAACCTGTTTTTCAAAGAATTTGAAGGCCTATTGTGATTGTGGGATTCGCACGTCTCCGAGTCGCATTAATCTGGCCTTAGACTTTGGGTATGCCTCTTGGGCTTATTTCCCAATAACACTTCGAACTTGCTTGAAGTGTTAGTCCCCGAGAATGATGGCCTTGGCCTATAGGTCGAGGAATGCCTTTTTGAGGTCTTATGAATTCGAGTTTAGATAAATCGAATATGTCGATCGTCGATGACAGTCCCCGAGAATGATGGCCTTGGCCTATAGGTCGAGGGGTGCCTCTTTGAGGTCTTATGAATTCGAGTTTAGATAACCCGAATATGTCGATCTTCGATGACAGTCCCCGAGTGTTCGAGGATATATTTGCGCTTGTCCCTTGAGCCATTTCTCACAAAATCATAAGCACGGAGCTCGTATAGTAGAAAATTTTCTTTGAGACACAAAATGTTCAATATAGAAAGAATGATTCTTGAAATAATTAATACATGCGTACATGTTTTCCCATCGGGGCTTGACTAATCTATATGGACACGGTTCATTCGACCGTTTGGCCCATTACAAAGTTTCCCTATCGAGACCCTTTGACATAAAGTATTTTTCTCGAAAATATAACCTCCGAGGGTGATGCCACCAGTATTCGAGGTTGATTGAAAAGAAACCTTGGATACTGTTGAATTTGCCTCAGGTAGCACATGATTGTTGCCTCGTTAAAAACCTCGCCAGAAAAACCCATTTGGGATAAAAACCGATCCAAGGGAAAAAGAGTACAACGCGTGCTTTAAAAACTGAGGTCTTCGTGTTGAAAAGTTTCTCGATGTCCTCGATCGAACACCTGAAATAAGTTAGTATCAAATACAAATGGAATAGAGGGAAAGTCATAACTTAGCAGTAATACCGTTTGAGGAGTGATACATTCCAATTGTTTGGCAATTGTTCGCCTTCCATTGTGCCAAGTTTCTAAGATCCTTCTCCGATGACACCGAGGACCGGATATGGTCCTTCCCAATTTGGGCCTAGTTTCCCTTCGTTTGGGTCTCGAGTGTTGAGGGTGGCTTTCCTTAGAAATAAGTTCCCGATTCCGAAGTGGCGAAGGTTGGTTCTTCTATTATAATATCTCTCGATTCTTTGCTTTTGCGTAGCCATCCGAACGATCGCAGCTTCTCGTTTTACATCCAATAGCTCGAGGCTACTATTCATAGCCTCGTGATTTGATTCTTTCATTGTATGTCGAATTTTGCGCTAGGTTCCCCGATTTCGACCGTAATCAAGGCCTCGGATCCGTATACTATGGAGAACGGGGTTGCCCCCGTACTGGATTTTGATGTTGTTCGATATGCCCAAAGGACTTCGAGTAAGATTTCTCTCCACTTCCCCTTAGCGTCGTTCAACCTTTTCTTTAAGTTTTGAATGATAGTCTTGTTCGTCAATTCGGCCTGTCCGTTCCCACTAGGATGATATGACGTTGATAATTTCCTTTTTATTATGTGGTCCTAGAGGAATTTTGTTACCTTGCTGCGATAAATTGTTTTCCATTATCACACACAATTTCGGCGGGTATACCGAATTGACATACGATGTGATCCCAGATGAAGGATATAACCTCTTTTTCTCGTACTTTGTCAAACGCCTGTGCTTCAACCCATTTAGAGAAATATCCATTCATAAATAAAATGAACTTAGATTTAACTGGGGCCGTTGGCATTGGGCCGGCGATATCCATCCCCCATTTCATGAATGGCCACGTTGATTGGACTGAGTGAAGTTGTTCTCCGGGCTGATGGATCATTGGTGTAAACCTTTGACATTTATCACATTTTTTAACAAACTCCTTAGTGTCTTTTTCCATGTTATCCTAGTAGTATCCTGCTCTAATAATTCTGTGAATTAACGATTCGGCGCCGGAATGGTTCCCACAAGTGCCTTCGTGGACCTCTCGTAAAACATAATCGGTGTCTCCTGGTCCTAAACATACTGCCAATGGTCCATCAAATGTCCTTCTGTATAATGTTCCATCTTCATCCAATATAAATCGAGCAACTTTGGTTCATAGGGCCCTCGACTCTTTAGGGTCCGATGGGAGCTTTCCGTTCTTCAAGTATTCAATATACTTATTCCTCCAATCCTAGGTCAAGCTTGTAGAGTTTATCTTGGCAATGACCTTCCTCGATCACAGATCTCGAGAGTTGAACGACAGTTCCCGAGCTGATCTCATCTTCCTCGACCGACGAACATAGATTTTGCAAGTGCATCGGCCTCGCTATTTTGTTCTCGACGTACATGCTATAAAGTCCATTCCTTGAAACGGTGCAAAGTTACCTGCAACTTGTCCAAATACCTTTGCATTCTATCTTCTCAAACTTCAAAGGTTTTGTTTACTTGGTTCACCACTAGTAAAGAGTCACACTTGGCTTCAATGACTTCACTCCCAAGCTTTTAGCTAGCTCGAGACCTGCAATCATGACCTCGTACTCGGCCTCATTGTTAGTCAACCTAGAAGTTTTGATAGACTGCCTAATAGTTCCACTCGTAGGCGGCTTCAAAATGATGCCTAACCTGGACCCCTTCACGTTCGAGGAACCGTCGGTAAAAAGGGTCCAGACCCCCGATGATGTACCTGATTTTAACAAAAGTTCTTTTTCAACTTCGAGTACGAGGGTTAGCGCGAAATCGGCCACGAAGTCCGCAAAAATTTGAGACTTGATGGCCGTTCGGGGTTGATAGTCGATATCGTACCTACTGAGTTCGACGGCCCATTTGGCCAATCGGCCCGATAGTTCGGGCTTGTGCAAAATATTACAAAGTGGATAAGTGGTTAATATGCATATAGGGTGACATTTAAAGTATGGTTTTAACTTTCTAGAGGCGCTTATCTGTGCAAGTTCCAATTTCTCTAAGTGTGAATATCTAGTTTCTGCTTCTCCTAAGGTTCGACTTACATAATAAACGGGAAATTGCGTAACTTTCTCTTCTCGAACTAGGACACCACTTACCATGATTTCCGATATTGCCAAGTACAAGTAAAGTTTCTCATCTGCCTTTGGAGTGCGAAGCAGTGGTGGGCTCGATAGGTATCGACTTAATTCCTCTAATGCTTGTTGGCATTTCGGGGCCCAGGTGAAATCATTCTTCTTTTTGAGTAGAGAGAAAAATCTGTGGCTTCGATCCGACGACCTCGAGATGAATCAGCCTAAAGCTGCTATCCGTCCAGTTAGCCTCTGCGTGGCTTTTACACTGTCCACGACGGTGATGTCCTCGATGGCCTTGATTTTATCGGGGCTGGTCTCGATCCCCCGATTTGATACCATGAAGCCCAGGAATTTGCCCGAACCGACCCCAAAAGCACATTTCTCGGGGTTGAGCTTCATGTTATTTTCCTCAAAATCTTGAACGTTTCCTGCAAATGAGCCAAATGGTCCTCTGCGCGCAGGGACTTAACTAGCATGTCATCGACATAAATTTCGATTGACTTACCTATTTGTTCTTCGAACATTTTATTTACTAGGCGTTGGTAAGTAGCTCCAGCATTTTTTTGCCCGGCGGGCATTACGTTATAGCAATATGTTCCATACTTGGTGATAAATGAAGTTTTTTCCTGGTCTTCCAGGCTCATTTGAATTTGATTATACCCGGAATAGGCATCGAAAAAAGTAGGGATCTCGTGGCCAGCCGTGGCGTCGATCATGCGATCGATGTTAGGTAGTTGAAAAGAATCTTTGGGTCATGCCTTGTTTAAATCCTTATAATCTACACACATTCTAAGTTTGTTCCCTTTTTCAGGGACTACGACTACATTGGCTAACCATTCGGGATATTTCACCTCCCGAATGGACCCTATTTTGAGAAGTTTAGTTACCTCATCCTTTATGAATGCATGCTTTACCTCGTACTGGGGCCTTCTCTTTTGCTTCACTAGTTTGAACCTAGGGTCAAGGATCAACCGATGCGTTATTATCTCTGGTGGGATCCTTGTTATGTCTAAATGGCACCAAGCAAAACAAACTACGTTATTAATAAGAAATTGAATAAGTTTTTTCCTGAATTTAGGGGTTAATCCCGTTCCCAGGTATAACTTTCGCTCGGGAAGGTACTCGATCAATATAACCTGTTCCATCTCTTCGACCTTTGATTTGGTGGCGTCAGAATCTTCGGGAGCAATAAAGGTTCGAGGAGTTAGAAAATCTTCTTCTTCTTCTATCCCCTATTTTCCTGATTCGGTCGAGGCTGGTGGCTGTGATTGCTATTTGGCTTCCTGTTTACCTTTGATGCTCGACCTTTCCGAGGTTGATAGTGTTGATATCGGTGTTACCTCATCGACCGCAAATATTTCCTTTGCGGCATGCTGCTCCCTGTATACTATTTTTACACCGTCAGTCGTCGGGAATTTCATCATTTGGTGGAGAGTTGAGGGGACTGCCCTACTGTTGTGGATCCAAGGCCTCCTGAGTAGGGCATTATACCTCATGTCGCCCTCGATCACGTGGAATTTGGTATCTTGAATGGTTCTGTCCACGTTCTCCGGTAAAATAATCTCCCCTTCAGTTGTTTCACTGGCCATGTTGAAGCCGTTTAAGACCCGAGCTGCCGGCGCGATTTGATCTTGTAGGCCGAGTTGCTCCACGACCCTCGATTGGATTATATTCACGGAGCTACCTGGATCTACTAAAACACACTTAATTTGAACTTTATTAAATAATATAGAAATTACCAGAGCGTCGTTGTGTGGCTAAGAAATGCCTTCTGCTTCTTCGTCGTTGAATGATAAGGAGCCTTTGGTCACATAATCTCGGATCATTTTTCCCTAGTGATTGATACCTTAGTGCATTTGAATATGGGTCCCTGTGGAATGTCGACCCCACCGACGATCATATGAATGACGTGCTAGGGTTCCTCCTGTTCATTTTTACTGTTGGCGTCCCTTTCTCTGAAATGATTCTTGGCTCGATTACTGAGGAACTCTCGAAGGTGGCCCTCATTGAATAGACGGGCTACCTCCTCCCTTAACTGCCTTCAATCCTCGGTCTTGTGACCGTGCGTGCCATGGTACTTGAACATCAAATTTGGGTTTCTTTGGGAAGGATCGGTCTGTATCGGTCTGGGCCACCTAGTATCTTTGATCCTTTCGATTGCCGATACGATGCTCGATGCGTCGACGCTAAACTTATATTTCGATAACCGAGGTACCTCTATGGGATCGACATGTTTATCAAACCCACTTTTGCTCATAAGTCCCCGAGAATTCTGTCCTCTATCACTTCTTCGATCGTTCCGGGTGAAATTGCGTCCTAAACCGTTGTTCCTTCGATATGTAGTATATGGTTGATATCGTTCTCTATTCAACTTTGGCTCCCTGTCGACGTCCCTCGGGGTTTTAATTGCCGACCTGTTTGGATGTACTGAACCGGAAGGGGCTCCTAATTGGTCGTCCTCGACCCTGATCTTCGATTGATAACGATTGTGCACATCTGCCCAAGTTACAGCTGGATACTCGACCAATTTTTGTTTCAACTGTCGTGATGCTATTGAACTCCACTCGTTCAACCCTTGGGTGAATGCTTGAACGGCCTAATCATCTGTGATTGGTGGCAACTCCATGCGTTCCATTTGAAATCGGGATACGAACTCCCTCAGCATTTCGTTATCCCTTTTCCTTATCTTGAAAACGTCCGATTTTCTTGTTGCGACCTTTATGACCCCGGTGTGTGCCTTCATAAAAGAATCTGCTAACATGGTAAACGAATCGATGGAATTTGGCGGCAGGTTGTGATACCAAATCATTGCTCCCTTTGATAAAGTTTTCCCAAACTTTTTTCAACAAAACGGACTCGATCTCGTCATCTTCTAAGTCATTTCCCTTTATTCCGCATGTGTATGAAGTGATGTGTTCATTAGGATCCGTGGTCCCGTTGTATTTAGGTATATCCGGCATACAGAACTTCTTGGGAATGGGCTTCAGAGCCGCACTCTGAGGAAAAAGCTTCTGCACGAACTTTTTCGAATCCAAACCCTTTAAGATTGGGGGTGCCCCCGGTATCTGATCAACTCGGGAGTTGTATGTTTCCACTTTTTTATCATTGTCTTCGATCTTCTTCTCTCCTGACTCAATTCTTTTGGTGATCTCCTCAAGCATTTTCATTATTGCAGGATCAATCCCCGATTCGTTACCATTCGACCTTTCTGGCACTGGCGGCGAGTGATTTCTGGACCTCACTCGGAGTCCTGTGTTGATTTTACAACTGAGAAGTAGCGGCCTGCTGAGCCTATAGCATCTCGAATATCACCTGGAGACTAACTCCTCCGTCTCCTCTGCCCTGCGTGCCTTGACCACCAGATCGGTCTTCCCTGCGTACACTCCCTTCGGGGTCCGCGCCTAGGTCTGTATTTAGAGCAACGTGTGAACTGATATCGATTGGATCGGCAACCGGTGCTCCTCCGAAATTAGCCGGTGGCACCCCGGTTCCTGGAGCAATTACATTGTTATTTTCCCCGTGAAACCCTAGACCATCATCACCATGTACTGGTGCGTTTTAAGAGTTCGACATGTTTTAACCTGAGAGAAAAATACTTGACAAGAACAAGTGTGAAACAACGTGTGTTATCAGAATCAACACTGAAACAGTCACTATTATCCTTAGCCCCTCGGTGGGCGCCAAACTGTTTACCCTAAAATTCAAGTAACAATTAAACTTGTATTGTGGTTTTAAGGATATATAATTTAATTGAATGCCAATTGATAAACTAGGGATTAAACAGATAAACTAGAGAACAAAGTAAACCAAACCAGTATGTGGGCCAAATCTCGACCTCGACCTGCGATAGTCTCGAGGTGTGATAATAGGAATAGCAAATTATAAAGCAACTCTGATGAAGAGTAAGTGAAATAGCAAGAAAGTAATGTGCGTATATTTTCTTATCAGTGAATCATGTCTTACAAATGAATGGGATCCCCGTTTATATGATAGCGGAGTCCTAAATAAGGTACACTTCTAATTACAGTAGGAAATCATATTTGACAATTGTTTAGCCGCCGAAGACCAATCTATTCCGAAATTCACGCCGTGATCTCCAGCCTGTTGCGGATATCTCGCTCTTTCCGTTACTGAATCATACCGGCATCATCTCAAAGCATGCTTTCTTCTGACCTTGGTAAGCGATATCGACCTCGACATTGGAAAGGAACTTCGACCCCGATCTCGACGTCCTGGTCTTCCGATGTGGTACCACTTTTTCCATCGAAGAACGAAATCGGGTAGCCCCGATTTCCACCGTATACAAAGTAACGTTTTGGTCATTGACACACCCCTTAAGAAAATACTAACTCCCAGAAGAAAAAAAAGTACTTTGACTAAATTACCGTTAACTAAAATTAGCCTATTGTTGACATATTGGAATTTGTAAATAAGGGCAAAGTTTGAAAAAATAAAGTTAACTTATCTAAAAATTCACTTATTATAGACCGGAGGATAATTTTACTTTCAAATAGGTAAAAAAGGACTTCAATTCTTTTTGATTAACATAGTGGTCAATATGTTTAGAGTTTGCAGCATCTGGAAGCATTTAAATGCTTTCTTCATACGAATAAATATCACGCAACCTCCAATAAGCTAAATAATTTTTTTCAAATTACTCTTTACAGATTTTTTGTATCAAAACAGCTGTCAAGGGGACTTGAAATAAAACAGAGTTAATAATCAACCAAAAATTCTTGACCAATTTTTCTTTAACATTTATTTGACGTTTGAGATCATTATATTAAAATCGGAAAAGGCCTAAAAATGTCACTCAATAAACATAAATGGCTTAGTTATGCCATCCGTTAAAAGGTCACACACTATTCAAGCCACTAACGTTATATTTTTGGCCTAATTATGCCATTGTCTACTAACAGTTCCATTTTCTGGTTTTTAAATAATAAGAATTAATTTTTCGACCCCACATTTGCCACATGTCTTTATATTATTGGTTCTTCTTTATTTGACCCTACATTTCTTTTAACCCTGAATATGTATAGTTAACCATGCCCAATCCGATAAAATCCAACCATCTTTTAACCCAACCCCTAATTCCTTGTCACAACCCAAATTCAACTAGTCGTGATGACACTTAACCCAACCCGCTAGGTAAGCCAATTAACAACTAACCAATTTAATGAGATTTTTTTTAGACAAACAAATGATAAAATAATTGAACCTTAATACTTTTTCCAAGGTCTGGTAGTACAAATCATTAGCTTTTTTAAGATTTAGATTTTTACAAACTAAATTGAAATAAATACAACATCGGTTTCAAATAAATACAAATCACTGAGCACTGATCTTATCTGGTCGTGACAAGGAATTAGGGGTTGGGTTAAAAGATGGTTGGATTTTATCGGGTTGGGCATGGTTAATTATACATAATCGGGGTTAAAAGAAATGTATGGTCAAGTAAAGAAGAACCAGTAATATAAAGACACGTGGCAAAGGTGAAGTCGAAAAATTAATTCTTATTATTTAAAAACTAGAAAATGGAACTGTTAGTAGATAATGGCATAAATAGGCCAAAAGTATAACGTTAGTGGCATGAATATGACGACCTTTTAACGGATGGCATAGATAGACCATTTATGTTAGTTGAGTGTCATTTTTAGGCCTTTTTCGTATTAAAATATTCGTCCAGTCTTTGTCTTCAAATTGGTAGAACTTTGATAAACTTTGATAAAGTTTTGACCTTTAATAGTCAACAAAATTGAGCCTGCCATGCTACGTTGTTTCCTATTGTTATGTAGATCTTGTGATAATTTTATAAAAGGATTATTCTATTTATAATTTTAATAAATTTAAATTATAATTTTATAATAAAGTATGACATAATTTAAATTATAGGTAAATCATAAAAAATAACATTTAAATAAAAAGAGAGTACCACATATAGGAAGGATAAAGGTAAAATAGATATTATGTAGGTTAAAGGAAGGAGAATGATAATTGTTCAAAATAGACGGGGAGTTTGATTTTTGTGGTAAAGTTGGAGGTATAAATGGTTGTCACCATTTAATAAAGAGATCCGGTGACGAATTTAGAGAAAAAAAATTCTACATAGATAAAGTATATCGTAACTTTCAAATCAACATTCAACAGTGATGACTGACGTGCGATTTCCCCCTTTAAATACTTTTAAAAATTAATTCTGCAAAATCTTATCTTCATTGTTTTCGGTAAATTTGAAAATCTTGAAGCTATTACATAAACCAAGGTACCATAAGATCATGAGTGATATATGGAAAATTTCCATTTCTGGAGCTAGACCATCCTTCCCAAAAAAATAAAATCCTTCTTCTATTTAATTATATGGCAAAATACATACTTTATCCATCGACCTTGTCCCCAAATCCCTCTTACACACTTTTTAAATACGGGAATAACATTATACACCAAAATTTTTAAAGGTGTGTCAATTATATACCACTTTGGTGTTTGACCACATCTGCTTAAAGATTGCTCTTACACGCGCCAATCAACATCTGACACATGTCAAATCGAGAAAAAAAAACTGAAAAAAAAACTCATGCCCCCCCCCCCTTCCTAAAACCCCCTTTTC